>NC_143394.1:107500-412916 GCF_980474605.1 Leiobunum rupestre
GCTGAGGTCTAACGAACCGCCGGTAAAGAGGTTGCATTATTAGGATTAAACATACGAAATGCTCAAGGGGTGAGATCTTTATAATTAAGAGTTACACACATTTTGGGCTTTCCAAAACAATATAAGCTCCCTAAACAGGCAGCAAGAGCTTCAAACGATTTAAACAACTCTACTGTAGCCAATTTACCCGTTCATTGGAGGGAAAGCCGATATTTTACTTTTATGTGTGCCGCTGCCGATAATTTTGATCCCGAATATTTTTAGGGATTTTTATAAGTAACTTTTTTTTTACCTTCCAAAACATTTTGGAATTGTGTTTTTTTCCCTACCTACGTAGGTAGAGCCACAACCTTCAGAAAGAGCTCCTAAAGGGGAACGACGCGCCAGAATTGGTAGCCCGGTGTACCGGTAAGATTTAAACCACACCACCGGAGGTCTATCATCAGAATGCCCTACGCCAGCGTCCACAAGCCGGGACAGGTGACAAAACCAGCATGGGTAGTAGAACCCTACTACTGAGGGTCGCACCCTCGACGTAAGCCGCTCAACCCAGCAGAAGGTGCAGCAATGGTACGACCAGCCCGCAACTTCGCACAGCAGAGGGATTGAGAGCAGATGCTCTAGCAACCCCAGCCGACACCCTACCTACGTAGTTAGAGAGTCAAACCCTTTGGAGAGAGCTCCTGAAGGGGAACGACGAGCACACAGCAGCCCAAGTAACCCAGTACAGTTGGCACCGGAGATCCCGGTGCACTCCAAAAGGCCGGGAAACAGGACCGCCGTGCCCGCATATGGAGGCCCGCCGCCCCACAACTGGCTACCCTATCCACCGAGGCGGCCAGTTTGCCTAGACAAACTCCGTTAGCCTGAGCCGAAGCTCAGTATCCAGCCCAAACCTGACCGAAGTCGGAGGTGGAGATAGGACCATTTGACATCTCCCAGTGCGCCACCGCCTTTATGGGGTTACAAGAGCCGGACCCCGACTTACCGGTAAAGCCACCAGTTAGTGCACACAGCGGTCCACGTAACCCAGCACAGCTGGCACCGGTGTTGCCTCAAAGGTCCAGGAAACAGGACCACTGCGACTCGTACGGAGACTCGCCGCCCCACAGCATTCTACCCAATCCTCAGAGGCCGGTCACTTCCATTTTGGGTGCGTCTTAATCATAGTTAAATGATTAAATCAGGGTTATCGTGATTAAATCAGGGTAATCAAGATTAGAAAATCTAATCACGATTTAATCAATCTAATCATAATTTAAATAAGATTTAATCATTCTAATCAGGATTTAATTTTTAATCCGGATTAAATCATTTAACCAGATCGAATTGATATTTTATAATTAAAATCAACACTAAAGTACGATATTTTAATATTAATTTTTAATATTGATGGTTCTATCGTAAATGTATTTGATTGAAATGATAAAAAAATAACTTTTATTTAAAACATTCGAAAACATCACAGCTTTGTAACAAGTTGTCACAGCTTAGTTGCACGAGTTGTCACAGCTTAATAACTAAGGTAACATTGTAATAGGAACTACTTTTTTCATGTAACATTATTCTAATCCGCTCGTTCTAATCACGCACAATTGTAATCATTCCATTCACCAATATAATCATACTGATAATCCTTCAAAGTTCTAATCGCGATTAAATCATTTCAATCTGGATTTGATTATTTTAATCAGATTTTTCATTTAATCATGATTAAATCAATTTTTACATTTAATCATGATTAAATAATAATTAAACATTCTTAACATGATTAAATCCGATTTAAACATTCTAATCATGATTAAACGTGATTTAATCAAAGTAATCACGATTAAATCGGATTTAATTTTTCGAGGGGTGCGTCGTTAATCAAGGAAGTGACCTGCCC
This sequence comes from Leiobunum rupestre, assembly GCF_980474605.1. Taxonomy (NCBI): domain Eukaryota; kingdom Metazoa; phylum Arthropoda; class Arachnida; order Opiliones; family Sclerosomatidae; genus Leiobunum; species Leiobunum rupestre. The sequence goes on from NC_143394.1 coordinate 109,389, forward strand.
CTCAGATTTAACAGTTTTCTTCACACTTCCTTTTCTCGTGCAAACGTTTCTATTTGAAGTTTTGCTTCTTCAAAATACTTCATACATTCAGCACTTGTTAGATGTTGTAGAGTTTCCGTGCCGTAGTTTTATTAAATTCAATTCGTTTTGGATATGTTATAAAAGGGAATATAAATTACCAATACATATTCTTAAAGAATTAATGAATACTAAGATAATCATATAACTGACTTCATCTAAATCAGTGGGAATCTGAATTTTTCAATAGCCCCTTTCCAGGCCGCTACCCAGGCTGATCCAAATACTCGGCGCTTGAGTAACACTATATGTTTAAAGCAGAGGCCATCGAAACTCTTGGCTCCTTCGATTGGAACTGACCAACGCTATAGGTCGTAGGATTCGATCCATCACTCAGTTTCCTACTTAAACCAGCGCTTCGCCGTTGCGGTTCAACGATGTAATGCCTCTTCGTCACTGCACACCTTCCCACCGAGAACTTCCCTGGATGACTATTAGGGCCATCTTCAGTTTTTTTTTGAAATTGTAAAATTTGCAATAGTTCATTATAAATAAATTACACCAAGTGACAATTAAAACTCTCAAATAATTACTACTTCGACTTAAAAAGCTAGGGAAGCACTGATTCTATGATCTGTATAAATTATATTTAATTCTTAGGTATCGCTCGAAATTTATTTAGAATAAAAGTTAGCTTTAATTTTTAACACTTTTAAACAACGTGGGCTAGTTTTTATCTATGATATAAACACTAAAATCAAAAATTAATTACAAAGAGTTCTGACGCTGTAAGCCATTCCCGTTCCCGTCCAGCCACCGCCAGCTATCTCCGTCCCGCCGCCACCGCCGCCAACCGTTTCAGTCCAGTCACGACGCTATAACTTCCGACCTCGAACTGTTCTCAATTTCCGGATCAGATTTATAAAATAAAATATTACCTGGGAGGGAGAACGAGTCCGACTCCGTGTCTAATAAGCCGCTTCTACAACGAGTTCCGACCTCGATTTTTTCTCAAATTCCTGATCAGAATTATAAAATAAAATATTATTTTAATGATTGTGAGACTGTTTTTTTATTTCAGTAATTTAAAAATTATATATTGTCGAGAGAAAGATCATAGTTATTTGGTAAAACAGTGAGGTTATCTTGCGATTGAGTTTCGGTAAGATGCAAAATGATTTTCCAAACACATGCAGATCTCTTCGCTCATTCGCTGACCACTCCCGCTCACATGCATGGATTTTCCAAGTCGATCTTTACTATAATTCTTTAAATTTCATTAAAAAAATCTGCGACTTCATAAATTTTACCTCGTATAGTGAATTTTCAAACCTAATTGGCTATAACGCCATTTCCTTTGATAAGTATTGTTCCACCAGTTCACTCATAAACTTCATTTCTAGTCTAAAATTTCTTTTTCTACAGATAGTGTCACTCGTTCTTAGATAATTAATATAATAATAATATTTAATTTATATTTCTTTGTTAATTAACCTTTTTTTAAGAAATTTTCGTTACATAAAATCTTTTTTTATAAAATTTATTTATTTTTGTTTTAAAACTATGGTCAGGGCCGTCTTTATACTTTTGCCCCCAAAAATCTGTCATGCATAAATAGGCCCTATAATTATCAATTAAAAAGAATTTCGAGAAAAGAGAAGAAGCAATAATACATTTTTCACTAAATAATTCAGAAAGCGAAACAATTTGTATGATTTTGCCCAACTTGTTTAAATGGAAAACGACGCCTTTGAAATTCAGTCAGTGGCGACTTTTAGCAACAACAAGGGGAAACATTTCCACGTTATTCAGTTTCCACGCTATTCAGTTTCCACGTTATTCAGTTTCCACGTTGTTCAGTTTCCACGTTGTTCAGTTTCAACGTTGTTCAGTTTCCACGTTATTCAAGTCGCTGTCATTTTCCACGTAAATCAGGATGCACGTTATTCAGCGTCTCCATTCAGAGACCTAGTACGAGACAAGTCCAAAACGAATTGTTTAGGTGAGACGAGCCCGAGACGAGTCCAAATTCGTTAACTTAAGAAAATTGAGCTCGAGACGAGACGAGCGAAAAAATGTAAAACAAAAGAGACTAAGGTGAGTCCAAAGAAAAAATAAACCTTAACACGAGTCCGAGACAAGCCGTTTCAAATATTGTCATTTTAACTGAGTCTGAGCTGAGCCTGTACAATATTTTCCCTTAAATTGAGCCCGAGACGAGCACTTAAACATTTCTGTAAAAACTTTGAAACGAGCCCGAGTCCAACACGAGGCGTGCAGCAATGCCGGCCAATCACAGAGCGTTTCCCCTTTTCAAAGCGCCGGCCAATGAGACATCGCATTTGAGTCCGAGTCGAGAAGGTAAACAGACAGATGCATCTCTCGCCAGCCATCCTGCGTCAGCTAAGCCTTTTTCTAATATATTTGTCACTTTCTTGGTAATTTTAACTAAGCAGACGGTGATTTTTATGATTGCTACAGCTTTTAAAAACCAAAAAATATGGAAGAGGAATATTTAGGTGCCCAGCCATATATGTTCGAGCCAAGGTTAGCCCAAAATCTAAATAGAAATAGGACTAGTGAAAGTGAGGATGAAGAGGAAAATAACGAAATAAATGTAGATGTGAATAATGAATGTATTGGAAATACAAACTGGTGAGATAAGTAATCTTTGGTTATAGCCTCCTGATTAACTCCTGTATCCAAATTAGGTGCCGATGCAACAAATGTAAGGAAATGCCCACAGCCACAGAAAGTTTATGTTGTCAGGAGATTCGAAAAAGACAGTTGGGCATGCATGCATCTTGACGTATCGGAATGTCGTGGTCAATTGTACAGACATAGATGTATGATTAGAATATTCACGAGTGAGTTACTTCTTATAATCATATTGTGTTTGATAAATTTTAATGCTTAAATTCAAAATAATTTTTTTTTAATTTTGGCAATTTTCACACGTTTCATTGAAATCTACTACGTTTCTTAGCTACAATTTCACTCTTCTCTACTCCATCCGAGTATTTAAATGCTAACGTAGTAGCTTTAAAATAAGGTACCATTAGGTCAAAGCCTTTTGCATTGCCAAGGCATTTTCAAAGTGTTTGGACATATTCTGGAAAAAAGGAAATTATATTTATTACAAAATATGGTTACCAAAGAATTTTTATTCACTCACCATAAGTGTTTTCTTCCAAAATAACTTTTGCAGTGGCTTCACCAGTTTTACCTTTAGGATAAGCCTCGTAAAATTCTTCTTCGCCCTGCTGGTTGATTCTTCTTGGATAACGTTCAGATTGAAACGTCTCTCTGTAATAAAAAGTTTATTTAAATTTGTGGATGCAAAATTTTGACAACTTTAATTATATTTGAAATATCATACTCGAAAGATTGAAATTCCTCGCTCTCTTGATCAGCACTTAAAGTCTCGCTACTGGCTTCGTACGTGGGTTTCATCGGTTTTGCCTGATTCAGTGTCTTGAGCAGAATAAATTGGTAATGGCACCGGCTCTTCTTGTAAATCTTCATCTTCTGACTCTGAATCTTGGGAAGTATTCTCACTTGGCTCAATGGGTGAAGAAAACATTATAGGTGCACCAAATGGTTCTTTAAAACCTAGCTTGTGTTGAATCCAAAACATTAGGTACAGAGCCATGTTTCAGATGTTTTTTTACACCCTTAGAGTTAATTTTGTAACAATCATCACTAAAATGGTCTGAACACACTCATAAACTAGAATAAGGAACCCAATCTTCAAACCTTCCCAATAGTTTAATCCATTGGCTTTTAAGTTGTGGATCATTAGGAAATGTGTGAATATTTACTGGCAGGGAATCCTCGTTTGTACGTTTCGCTGAGTATTATTACAGTTAAAAACTGCACATTTATATGATCCTCCAGGCATCTTGTTAAATCTAGGCAAAGGGTTTAAAGTTATAGGAAATTCTCTATATTGATTTCAATAATACATTTAAAAAATTACCAAAAAAGGCTGTTCGTATTCTTAAAATCACTAAATATAACGTAATATTTAATGCTATTAAAGTTTTATAAACTCTCTCTCAAATAAAGTCTGAGATTAATTCCCGAATGTCGAAATTCAATGATTAAATATAAGTAGGGGACTTGGACTCAAATGCGACGTCTCATTGGCCGGCGCTTTGAAAAGGGGAAACGCTCTGTGATTGGCCGGGTGCTATATTTCGGAATTCGCGCGAAATACAGAACTTAGCCGACCGAAAGGCCAAGGCCCTTTTTTGCAAAAGTTAAAATTGTTTTAAAAATCGAATTGAATTTTTTTTAACCGTGAGTATCATTTGTATACTTAATTTAGAAGTAGGAATAGATATAATATAAGTTATATAAGCTTTTCATTATCCCTTTAAAGCGATCCCACACTAGAAATAATACCCTGAAAATTTCGCAACTCTATCTCTCTTGCAGTTTCTGAAAAACAATGCCCAGTCAGAGCAATTCAAAACACCCTGTAGAGATATAAATGACACTTCCTAAACATGAATCAACCACTCCGAGTTCGTTTAAGGGGCGTAGCACTTATAATGAAAAAGTTTTCAAAATGACAATTTCCGTTTTCCACGAAAATTTCCATGATTCGCGAAAAACACATTTTGATAATAATAGAAAATAATTTAAAAATAACAGTGCAATTGGTTTCATCGCTCTACCTTTTATAGAATTTGAGAAAAATTAAATTAAGTACAGCCAACAAGGGCAACGGCTGAAGACTTTTTGAAAGGTGTACCTTGTGTCAGCCAAAATTGAAGCCACGCCGCTTTCTTTCGTGAGTTTGTTTTAGTTCCTAAATGTTCCTAGATTCTCGTTTTTTGATTATAAATGGTCAGGATAGCTTTCTGAGTTCTTTTCGCTTATGCTCGGCCGCTTTAAATTAAGCTTTAAGCTTACTCCTGCTGCTAGCGTGGCCGCCAAGGCTTAGTTCTTATCTTATTTTTTCTCCGGGGGACGCTCTCTCCCGCGTCGACGTCATCGCTCAACAATGTTGCAAAACCAATCCCTCTCGCATAACGGGGCCGCGAACGGTTCTCCCTCTCAGCCAGCCGCCGCCACGGAAACTGGCGATGGGAAAGTTCCCCCCTCTGTAGCGGATGCTCCTCTGGATTCCCCGCCGGCGCCCGTGCTGCATTGACACGTTGATTGCTGGCTCGGCAGAAAAGATGCATCCGCAGGAAAGATGCTTCTCTGCACGTACTTTCACGGCTGGTACTGGGCGTGCAATGGCTGTGTAAATCTGCCCTTCCTCCTATAGAAAAAGCTCCTTATGGTGGAAAACACCAAACTGCTATGCTTAAACGGGTCCAATCCCTCGAAGTCGAGAATACAGAGCTCCGTCGAAAAATCTCCTGCTTACCGCTGCCACCGGCCCCGCTCACTCACCCCCCTTGTGCGGCCGCGGCTGTTTTGCATCTGGGGCCAGAGCCGGCTCCATGGAGCTTTTTATCAAATCCTTAGCAACCCTCTGCTACTGCTGTGAAGCAGCTACTTTCGCCCCAGGAACCATCTTCTGCTCGCTCATCGGCCCAGCCGGGTATCCGTGACGCGACCCGTGATAAGGTTGCAGACGAGCCGCCCTGCGAACGGCACCAGAAATGTCGTCGAAAGCCTGCGTCAGCCAATAAACGCAAGAGTACCATCATTGGATTAGCAACTGAGGGGCTGCCTAGTGGCCTTCTTGCCGCGGACCCCGCTACAAAGATATACCTCTCTTGTCTGCACACATCAGTTAAAAGTCCCGACCTGGACGCTTATGTCAAGGGTTTGGGCAAAAATGACTTCCAGACAGCGTTCCTTGATCCAGCGAAAAGGCCAAGTCTAGACGCCCTGTAACTCAATCGGCCACGAGAGACGATCCAGTATGGTCTCATCTAGCCGCTAAACTCACCAAAAACCTCCTCGTATTGAAGGCTCACGTGACAGCCAGGGCCGCCCACGTCGAGGACCATCTGTTTAAGCTTGGGCTTCACCCACTCTCCGTCTCAGTGTTGGAGGCCGCCAAGCCGCAAACCCTCAGCTCTTTCAAGGTCGATCTCCCGGCCCAGGATACCTGATAATTGGGCCAAAGGCATCACAGTTGCCTTCTATCGCTTTCCCGCTAGCAAGCAGCCTGACTTGCCCAAGACCCACCCACAAGAGTGACTTCCGACAACTGGGATAACCCTTTTGTACACTAATCTGTGTTCTCTCACAAATAAGCAACTCGCCCTCCAGGCCTTCACTGACACTCTCCAACCTTCTATACTCGCGCTCAATGAGACGCACCTGGACACCTCATTATCTTCCCTTAAGCTTTTTGGCCCTACGTTCAACGTCTTCAGAAAGGACAGAATTAAAAACGGCGGCGGGGTTTGCCTCGCCATTGACAGTAGGTTACGCTCCTTCCCACTTGATCTCCACACGGAAGTTAAGGCTGTGGCTGCCAGGATTACTATCGGCTCCTCCTGCCTCCGGGTCTGTGTGTCTACCGGCCGCCATCAGCTAAAACTGCTTATAACAGACGCATCCACAATCTCATCACCCGTCTCTCTGATGCCGAATCGGACCTCATTATAGTCGGCGATTTCAACTATCCTAAACTTGACCGGACATCCCTGACTAATACCACCGCGGAAGACACCAACTTCCTTCACGCCATGCTGTCCGCCAATCTGACGCAGTGTGTCCTGGAGCCCACACGCGACAACACAAACGGTGGGAATATCCTCGATCTTATCCTTGTCTCGAACCCTGGCCTTCTGGGGGCAGTCACTCACCTTCCGGGTATTAGCGACCATGACTTGCTCCTCTGCCCTATCTGGGGGGTGAATCCCCCTGCTTTGGTAACGCCTCGCTCGGTCTTATACCTTATCTGTGCCGACTTCATGGCTATCTCCGCTCAACTCTCAACCATTCGGTTCCCTCCTCCGGTCCAGGAATCTTGTGGCACCCTCCGGTCAGCCATTGAGGCTGCCACGGCGGCTCATGTGCCCGTAAAGAAGATATCATCGCGCCACAACTTGCCCTGGGTGGGTCCTTCGCTTCGTCGGTTGATCGCATATCTAAACCCCGATTCAACCGAACCAAACTTCATCCTAGTGAAGCTAACAGGAGGCACTTCTCTCGGCACCGTGTAATCGTAAAGTTTGCGCTCCGGGCTGCACGCACTCGCCATTTGGATCTGGTTGCCTCAGACCTAGATTCTTACCGGAAGCGCTTTATATAGCTCGTCTCTCAGTAAAAACAAGACGTCTTCTGTCCCAGACCTCAAGGTGGGCTTGACTCTTTACACGCCTGCCGCCGATAAGGCTAACCTGCTTGCAGATTCCTTCCAAAAAACGTTTCCTGAATATAACTGCGACTCGGTTCCTCTCCTGCCCCGGAGGGCCCAAACTATGGACCCCGTCCAATTCTCTGTACCTGGTATTCGGAAACTGCTCAAGACGGTCAAGCTCTTCAATGCCGCTGGCCCCGATGGCATCCACTCTGCCCTACTTCGGAAGTGTGCAGATGTGCTAACTTGACTGCCATTTGCCAACTGTCGTACGACGCCGGCGCCATTCTCTCTGACTGGAGTAGCGCACACGTCACCCGCCCGATCGCACTCCTCTCCCAAGTCCTGAAGCTCGATGAGCATGTCAATGCTTCCAATATCACTACGCACTGGGAATTGACTAGGTAATTCACTACTGGACTCAAAAATATCGACTCGTCCCATGTAGATTTTTACGGGAATTGCTCGCTTGGGTAAGATATGAGCCCCAGTAGTGAAAGACAAAATTTGGACACCGAAGGCTTATTTGAGACTAAACTAAATTAGAAAATGTCAGTTTGCACTTCAACAACCCACTAATACTACATTCCCTGACACATTGTAAACAAAATTAAGAGATACATCCATCTTTCTGACACTGGGATAAAAGATACTTTGGAAGTCAAACACCTACCTAAAGATACAACGGTCAAAATAAAAACCAACCTCGTTCAACCTTCCACCGAAAAGCCTGGGGTGAAACCCTTCCAGTTCCCAGGAGAACCAATCTAGAAGTTGTTAGGGATTAAGACTTGGCCGTGGGAAAAGCAAGTTTGGATAGCAACTGACGGAACTGACCAGCTTGGTGTAAACCCTAAAAAATAAATTTGTACTCCATCACAATTTGTCAATTCCCACCCACCAAACCAACGAAAATAAAACTGACATTTTGTCATATATAAGGTAAAATTTTGCTAACTGATATAGCACTGGTGGGTTTCGCTTTGAGATAAGCTCACGTATTCATAACCTCAAAACAATACTAACAATCAAATGAGTCTACCCGCTATAGGACCACGAAATTTTACTTATAAAATAAGGGTTATTATTATTATTATTAATAATTTTTAACTAGAGCACCATAGACAAAAGGGCTATTTCGAGAAACCAAACGTTTTTCGCTTAGCGGCAGACAGCTTTCTATTAAAAAAATTTACTGTTCAGTTAGTAACCTCACAGTTCAGGTAATAAGTGTCCATTTTAAAAACAGCATTAAGTCACAAATTAGGAACGAAACACATATCAATCCTTCACGGAACGTTACAAAAACCAACCTGGTTTCGGGAGGTAGGGCATCAAATTAAAAATCTGATCTCAAATCTTCAACGAGAATAACTGAATCCACCTTTTTTTTATGAAAAGGCTTCAAGACCAGCTTATTTCCCCTCAAATTATCCTTTTGTAGGTTTCGCGACGCTCAAGAAGCCCCTTGCCCGGTGGCCTACTTGGTCAATGGATTCCCAATCGAGTTTCAAGCTCGAAAGATCTCAAGAAATCTGGAAAAAAAATTGGATGGGTGAAAAACAACACTTACAATTCAGTTATAAACAACAAACCGGATTTTTAACTCAAATAAAGGGTAGTTGCGAAACCGCTTTGGGTTTTTACCGGCTTTGGGAATTGACTAGGTAATTCACAACAGGACTCAAAAATATCGACCCGTCCCATGTAGATTTTTACGGGAATTGCTCGCTTGGGTAAGATATGAGCCCCAGTAGTGAAAGACAAAATTTGGACACCGAAGGCTTATTTGAGACTAAACTAAATTAGAAAATGTCAGTTTGCACTTCAACAACCCACTAATACTACATTCCCTGACACATTGTAAACAAAATGAAGAGATACATCCATCTTTCTGACACTGGGATAAAAGATACTTTGGAAGTCAAACACCTACCTAAAGATACAACGGTCAAAATAAAAACCAACCTCGTTCAACCTTCCACCGAAAAGCCTGGGGTGAAACCCTTCCAGTTCCCAGGAGAACCAATCTAGAAGTTGTTAGGGATTAAGACTTGGCCGTGGGAAAAGCAAGTTTGGATAGCAACTGACGGAACTGACCAGCTTGGTGTAAACCCTAAAAAATAAATTTGTACTCCATCACAATCTGTCAATTCCCACCCACCAAAATAACGAAAATAAAACTGACATTTTGTCATATGTAAGGTAAAATTTTGCTAACTGATATAGCAATGGTGGGTTTCGCTTTGAGATAAGCTCACGTATTCATAACCTCAAAACAATACTAACAATCAAATGAGTCTACCCGCTATAGGACCACGAAATTTCACTTATAAAATAAGGGTTATTATTATTATTATTAATAATTTTTAACTAGAGCACCATAGACAAAAGGGCTATTTCGAGAAACCAAACGTTTTTCGCTTAGCGGCAGACAGCTTTCTATTAAAAAAAATTTACTGTTCAGTTAGTAACCTCACAGTTCAGGTAATAAGTGTCCATTTTAAAAACAGCATTAAGTCACAAATTAGGAACGAAACACATATCAATCCTTCACGGAACGTTACAAAAACCAACCTGGTTTCGGGAGGTAGGGCATCAAATTAAAAATCTGACCTCAAATCTTCAACGAGAATAACTGAATCCACCTTTTTTTTTTATGAAAAGGCTTCAAGACCAGCTTATTTCCCCTCAAATTATCCTTCTGTAGGTTTCGCGACGCTCAAGAAGCCCCTTGCCCGGTGGCCTACTTGGTCAATGGATTCCCAATTGAGTTTCAAGCTCGAAAGATCTCAAGAAATCTGGAAAAAAAATTGGATGGGTGAAAAACAACACTTACAATTCAGTTATAAACAACAAACCGGATTTTTAACTCAAATAAAGGGTAGTTGCGAAATCGCTTTGGGTTTTTACCGGCTTTGGGAATTGACTAGGTAATTCACAACAGGACTCAAAAATATCGACCCGTCCCATGTAGATTTTTACGGGAATTGCTCGCTTGGGTAAGATATGAGCCCCAGTAGTGAAAGACAAAATTTGGACACCGAAGGCTTATTTGAGACTAAACTAAATTAGAAAATGTCAGTTTGCACTTCAACAACCCACTAATACTACATTCCCTGACACATTGTAAACAAAATGAAGAGATACATCCATCTTTCTGACACTGGGATAAAAGATACTTTGGAAGTCAAACACCTACCTAAAGATACAACGGTCAAAATAAAAACCAACCTCGTTCAACCTTCCACCGAAAAGCCTGGGGTGAAACCCTTCCAGTTCCCAGGAGAACCAATCTAGAAGTTGTTAGGGATTAAGACTTGGCCGTGGGAAAAGCAAGTGTGGATAGCAACTGACGGAACTGACCAGCTTGGTGTAAACCCTAAAAAATAAATTTGTACTCCATCACAATCTGTCAATTCCCACCCACCAAACCAACGAAAATAAAACTGACATTTTGTCATATATAAGGTAAAATTTTGCTAACTGATATAGCAATGGTGGGTTTCGCTTTGAGATAAGCTCACGTATTCATAACCTCAAAACAATACTAACAATCAAATGAGTCTACCCGCTATAGGACCACGAAATTTTACTTATAAAATAAGGGTTATTATTATTATTATTAATAATTTTTAACTAGAGCACCATAGACAAAAGGGCTATTTCGAGAAACCAAACGTTTTTCGCTTAGCGGCAGACAGCTTTCTATTAAAAAAAATTTACTGTTCAGTTAGTAACCTCACAGTTCAGGTAATAAGTGTCCATTTTAAAAACAGCATTAAGTCACAAATTAGGAACGAAACACATATCAATCCTTCACGGAACGTTACAAAAACCAACCTGGTTTCGGGAGGTAGAACATCAAATTAAAAATCTGATCTCAAATCTTCAACGAGAATAACTGAATCCACCTTTTTTTTATGAAAAGGCTTCAAGACCAGCTTATTTCCCCTCAAATTATCCTTCTGTAGGTTTCGCGACGCTCAAGAAGCCCCTTGCCCGGTGGCCTACTTGGTTAATGGATTCCCAATTGAGTTTCAAGCTCGAAAGATCTCAAGAAATCTGGAAAAAAAATTGGATGGGTGAAAAACAACACTTACAATTCAGTTATAAACAACAAACCGGATTTTTAACTCAAATAAAGGGTAGTTGCGAAACCGCTTTGGGTTTTTACCGGCTTTGGGAATTGACTAGGTAATTCACAACAGGACTCAAAAATATCGACCCGTCCCATGTAGATTTTTACGGGAATTGCTCGCTAGGGTAAGATATGAGCCCCAGTAGTGAAGGACAAAATTTGGACACCGAAGGCTTATTTGAGACTAAACTAAATTAGAAAATGTCAGTTTGCACTTCAACAACCCACTAATACTACATTCCCTGACACATTGTAAACAAAATGAAGAGATACATCCATCTTTCTGACACCGGGATAAAAGATACTTTGGAAGTCAAACACCTACCTAAAGATACAACGGTCAAAATAAAAACCAACCTCGTTCAACCTTCCACCGAAAAGCCTGGGGTGAAACCCTTCCAGTTCCCAGGAGAACCAATCTAGAAGTTGTTAGAGATTAAGACTTGGCCGTGGGAAAAGCAAGTTTGGATAGCAACTGACGGAACTGACCAGCTTGGTGTAAACCCTAAAAAATAAATTTGTACTCCATCACAATCTGTCAATTCCCACCCACCAAACCAACGAAAATAAAACTGACATTTTGTCATATATAAGGTAAAATTTTGCTAACTGATATAGCAATGGTGGGTTTCGCTTTGAGATAAGCTCACGTATTCATAACCTCACAACAATACTAACAATCAAATGAGTCTACCCGCTATAGGACCACGAAATTTCACTTATAAAATAAGGGTTATTATTATTATTATTAATAATTTTTAACTAGAGCACCATAGACAAAAGGGCTATTTCGAGAAACCAAACGTTTTTCGCTTAGCGGCAGACAGCTTTCTATTAAAAAAAATTTACTGTTCAGTTAGTAACCTCACAGTTCAGGTAATAAGTGTCCATTTTAAAAACAGCATTAAGTCACAAATTAGGAACGAAACACATATCAATCCTTCACGGAACGTTACAAAAACCAACCTGGTTTCGGGAGGTAGGGCATCAAATTAAAAATCTGACCTCAAATCTTCAACGAGAATAACTGAATCCACCTTTTTTTTTATGAAAAGGCTTCAAGACCAGCTTATTTCCCCTCAAATTATCCTTCTGTAGGTTTCGCGACGCTCAAGAAGCCCCTTGCCCGGTGGCCTACTTGGTTAATGGATTCCCAATTGAGTTTCAAGCTCGAAAGATCTCAAGAAATCTGGAAAAAAAATTGGATGGGTGAAAAACAACACTTACAATTCAGTTATAAACAACAAACCGGATTTTTAACTCAAATAAAGGGTAGTTGCGAAACCGCTTTGGGTTTTTACCGGCTTTGGGAATTGACTAGGTAATTCACTACAGGACTCAAAAATATCGACCCGTCCCGTGTAGATTTTTACGGATATTACTCGCTAGGGTAAGATATGGGCCCCAGTAGTGAAGGACAAAATTTGGACACCGAAGGCTTATTTGAGACTAAACTAAATTAGAAAATGTCAGTTTGCACTTCAACAACCCACTAATACTACATTCCCTGACACATTGTCAACAAAATTAAGAGATACATCCATCTTTCTGACACTGGGATAAAAGATACTTTGGAAGTCAAACACCTACCTAAAGATACAACGGTCAAAATAAAAACCAACCTCGTTCAACCTTCCACCGAAAAGCCTGGGGTGAAACCCTTCCAGTTCCCAGGAGAACCAATCTAGAAGTTGTTAGGGATTAAGACTTGGCCGTGGGAAAAGCAAGTTTGGATAGCAACTGACGGAACTGACCAGCTTGGTGTAAACCCTAAAAAATAAATTTGTACTCCATCACAATCTGTCAATTCCCACCCACCAAACCAACGAAAATAAAACTGACATTTTGTCATATATAAGGTAAAATTTTGCTAACTGATATAGCAATGGTGGGTTTCGCTTTGAGATAAGCTCACGTATTCATAACCTCAAAACAATACTAACAATCAAATGAGTCTACCCGCTATAGACCCACGAAATTTTACTTATAAAATAAGGGTTATTAGTATTATTATTAATAATTTTTAACTAGAGCACCATAGACAAAAGGGCTATTTCGAGAAACCAAACGTTTTTCGCTTAGCGGCAGACAGCTTTCTATTAAAAAAAATTTACTGTTCAGTTAGTAACCTCACAGTTCAGGTAATAAGTGTCCATTTTAAAAACAGCATTAAGTCACAAATTAGGAACGAAACATATCAATCCTTCACGGAACGTTACAAAAACCAACCTGGTTTCGGGAGGTAGGGCATCAAATTAAAAATCTGATCTCAAATCTTCAACGAGAATAACTGAATCCACCTTTTTTTTATGAAAAGGCTTCAAACCAGCTTATTTCCCCTCAAATTATCCTTCTGTAGGTTTCGCGACGCTCAAGAAGCCCCTTGCCCGGTGGCCTACTTGGTCAATGGATTCCCAATCGAGTTTCAAGCTCGAAAGATCTCAAGAAATCTGGAAAAAAAATTGGATGGGTGAAAAACAACACTTACAATTCAGTTATAAACAACAAACCGGATTTTTAACTCAAATAAAGGGTAGTTGCGAAATCGCTTTGGGTTTTTACCGGCTTTGGGAATTGACTAGGTAATTCACTACAGGACTCAAAAATATCGACCCGTCCCGTGTAGATTTTTACGGATATTACTCGCTAGGGTAAGATATGGGCCCCAGTAGTGAAAAACAAAATTTGGACACCGAAGGCTTATTTGAGACTAAACTAAATTAGAAAAAGTCAGTTTGCACTTCAACAACCCACTAATACTACATTCCCTGACACATTGTCAACAAAATTAAGAGATACATCCATCTTTCTGACACTGGGATAAAAGATACTTTGGAAGTCAAACACCTACCTAAAGATACAACGGTCAAAATAAAAACCAACCTCGTTCAACCTTCCACCGAAAAGCCTGGGGTGAAAATCTTCCAGTTCCCAGGAGAACCAATCTAGAAGTTGTTAGGGGTTAAGACTTGGCCGTGGGAAAAGCAAGTTTGGATAGCAACTGCCGGAACTGACCAGCTTGGTGTAAACCCTAAAAAATAAATTTGTACTCCATCACAATCTGTCAATTCCCACCCACCAAACCAACGAAAATAAAACTGACATTTTGTCATATATAAGGTCAAATTTTGCTAACTGATATAGCAATGGTGGGTTTCGCTTTGAGGTAAGCTCACGTATTCATAACCTCAAAACAATACTAACAATCAAATGAGTCTACCCGCTATAGGACCACGAAATTTTACTTATAAAATAAGGGTTATTAGTATTATTATTAATAATTTTTAACTAGAGCACCATAGACAAAAGGGCTATTTCGAGAAACCAAACGTTTTTCGCTTAGCGGCAGACAGCTTTCTATTAAAAAAAATTTACTGTTCAGTTAGTAACCTCACAGTTCAGGTAATAAGTGTCCATTTTAAAAACAGCATTAAGTCACAAATTAGGAACGAAACACATATAAATCCTTCACGGAACGTTACAAAAACCAACCTGGTTTCGGGAGGTAGGGCATCAAATTAAAAATCTGACCTCAAATCTTCAACGAGAATAACTGAATCCACCTTTTTTTTTTATGAAAAGGCTTCAAGACCAGCTTATTTCCCCTCAAATTATCCTTCTGTAGGTTTCGCGACGCTCAAGAAGCCCCTTGCCCGGTGGCCTACTTGGTCAATGGATTTTCAATTGAGTTTCAAGCTCGAAAGATCTCAAGAAATCTGGAAAAAAAATTGGATGGGTGAAAAACAACACTTACAATTCAGTTATAAACAACAAACCGGATTTTTAACTCAAATAAAGGGTAGTTGCGAAACCGCTTTGGGTTTTTACCGGCTTTGGGAATTGACTAGGTAATTCACAACAGGACTCAAAAATATCGACCCGTCCCATGTAGATTTTTACGGGAATTGCTCGCTAGGGTAAGATATGAGCCCCAGTAGTGAAGGACAAAATTTGGACACCGAAGGCTTATTTGAGACTAAACTAAATTAGAAAATGTCAGTTTGCACTTCAACAACCCACTAATACTACATTCCCTGACACATTGTAAACAAAATGAAGAGATACATCCATCTTTCTGACACCGGGATAAAAGATACTTTGGAAGTCAAACACCTACCTAAAGATACAACGGTCAAAATAAAAACCAACCTCGTTCAACCTTCCACCGAAAAGCCTGGGGTGAAACCCTTCCAGTTCCCAGGAGAACCAATCTAGAAGTTGTTAGGGATTAAGACTTGGCCGTGGGAAAAGCAAGTTTGGATAGCAACTGACGGAACTGACCAGCTTGGTGTAAACCCTAAAAAATAAATTTGTACTCCATCACAATCTGTCAATTCCCACCCACCAAACCAACGAAAATAAAACTGACATTTTGTCATATATAAGGTAAAATTTTGCTAACTGATATAGCAATGGTGGGTTTCGCTTTGAGATAAGCTCACGTATTCATAACCTCAAAACAATACTAACAATCAAATGAGTCTACCCGCTATAGGACCACGAAATTTCACTTATAAAATAAGGGTTATTATTATTATTATTAATAATTTTTAACTAGAGCACCATAGACAAAAGGGCTATTTCGAGAAACCAAACGTTTTTCGCTTAGCGGCAGACAGCTTTCTATTAAAAAAAATTTACTGTTCAGTTAGTAACCTCACAGTTCAGGTAATAAGTGTCCATTTTAAAAACAGCATTAAGTCACAAATTAGGAACGAAACACATATCAATCCTTCACGGAACGTTACAAAAACCAACCTGGTTTCGGGAGGTAGAACATCAAATTAAAAATCTGATCTCAAATCTTCAACGAGAATAACTGAATCCACCTTTTTTTTTTATGAAAAGGCTTCAAGACCAGCTTATTTCCCCTCAAATTATCCTTCTGTAGGTTTCGCGACGCTCAAGAAGCCCCTTGCCCGGTGGCCTACTTGGTTAATGGATTCCCAATTGAGTTTCAAGCTCGAAAGATCTCAAGAAATCTGGAAAAAAAATTGGATGGGTGAAAAACAACACTTACAATTCAGTTATAAACAACAAACCGGATTTTTAACTCAAATAAAGGGTAGTTGCGAAACCGCTTTGGGTTTTTACCGGCTTTGGGAATTGACTAGGTAATTCACAACAGGACTCAAAAATATCGACCCGTCCCATGTAGATTTTTACGGGAATTGCTCGCTAGGGTAAGATATGAGCCCCAGTAGTGAAGGACAAAATTTGGACACCGAAGGCTTATTTGAGACTAAACTAAATTAGAAAATGTCAGTTTGCACTTCAACAACCCACTAATACTACATTCCCTGACACATTGTAAACAAAATGAAGAGATACATCCATCTTTCTGACACCGGGATAAAAGATACTTTGGAAGTCAAACACCTACCTAAAGATACAACGGTCAAAATAAAAACCAACCTCGTTCAACCTTCCACCGAAAAGCCTGGGGTGAAACCCTTCCAGTTCCCAGGAGAACCAATCTAGAAGTTGTTAGAGATTAAGACTTGGCCGTGGGAAAAGCAAGTTTGGATAGCAACTGACGGAACTGACCAGCTTGGTGTAAACCCTAAAAAATAAATTTGTACTCCATCACAATCTGTCAATTCCCACCCACCAAACCAACGAAAATAAAACTGACATTTTGTCATATATAAGGTAAAATTTTGCTAACTGATATAGCAATGGTGGGTTTCGCTTTGAGATAAGCTCACGTATTCATAACCTCACAACAATACTAACAATCAAATGAGTCTACCCGCTATAGGACCACGAAATTTCACTTATAAAATAAGGGTTATTATTATTATTATTAATAATTTTTAACTAGAGCACCATAGACAAAAGGGCTATTTCGAGAAACCAAACGTTTTTCGCTTAGCGGCAGACAGCTTTCTATTAAAAAAAATTTACTGTTCAGTTAGTAACCTCACAGTTCAGGTAATAAGTGTCCATTTTAAAAACAGCATTAAGTCACAAATTAGGAACGAAACACATATCAATCCTTCACGGAACGTTACAAAAACCAACCTGGTTTCGGGAGGTAGGGCATCAAATTAAAAATCTGACCTCAAATCTTCAACGAGAATAACTGAATCCACCTTTTTTTTTATGAAAAGGCTTCAAGACCAGCTTATTTCCCCTCAAATTATCCTTCTGTAGGTTTCGCGACGCTCAAGAAGCCCCTTGCCCGGTGGCCTACTTGGTCAATGGATTCCCAATCGAGTTTCAAGCTCGAAAGATCTCAAGAAATCTGGAAAAAAAATTGGATGGGTGTAAAACAACACTTACAATTCAGTTATAAACAACAAACCGGATTTTTAACTCAAATAAAGGCTAGTTGCGAAACCGCTTTGGGTTTTTACGGGCTTTGGGAATTGACTAGGTAATTCACAACAGGACTCAAAAATATCGACCCTTCCCATGTAGATTTTTACGGGAATTGCTCGCTAGGGTAAGATATGAGCCCCAGTAGTGAAGGACAAAATTTGGACACCGAAGGCTTATTTGAGACTAAACTAAATTAGAAAATGTCAGTTTGCACTTCAACAACCCACTAATACTACCTTCCCTGACACATTGTAAACAAAATGAAGAGATACATCCATCTTTCTGACACCGGGATAAAAGATACTTTGGAAGTCAAACACCTACCTAAAGATACAACGGTCAAAATAAAAACCAACCTCGTTCAACCTTCTACCGAAAAGCCTGGGGTGAAACCCTTCCAGTTCCCAGGAGAACCAATCTAGAAGTTGTTAGGGATTAAGACTTGGCCGTGGGAAAAGCAAGTTTGGATAGCAACTGACGGAACTGACCAGCTTGGTGTAAACCCTAAAAAATAAATTTGTACTCCATCACAATCTGTCAATTCCCACCCACCAAACCAACGAAAATAAAACTGACATTTTGTCATATATAAGGTAAAATTTTGCTAACTGATATAGCAATGGTGGGTTTCGCTTTGAGATAAGCTCACGTATTCATAACCTCAAAACAATACTAACAATCAAATGAGTCTACCCGCTATAGGACCACGAAATTTCACTTATAAAATAAGGGTTATTATTATTATTATTAATAATTTTTAACTAGAGCACCATAGACAAAAGGGCTATTTCGAGAAACCAAACGTTTTTCGCTTAGCGGCAGACAGCTTTCTATTAAAAAAAATTTACTGTTCAGTTAGTAACCTCACAGTTCAGGTAATAAGTGTCCATTTTAAAAACAGCATTAAGTCACAAATTAGGAACGAAACACATATCAATCCTTCACGGAACGTTACAAAAACCAACCTGGTTTCGGGAGGTAGAACATCAAATTAAAAATCTGATCTCAAATCTTCAACGAGAATAACTGAATCCACCTTTTTTTTTTATGAAAAGGCTTCAAGACCAGCTTATTTCCCCTCAAATTATCCTTCTGTAGGTTTCGCGACGCTCAAGAAGCCCCTTGCCCGGTGGCCTACTTGGTTAATGGATTCCCAATTGAGTTTCAAGCTCGAAAGATCTCAAGAAATCTGGAAAAAAAATTGGATGGGTGAAAAACAACACTTACAATTCAGTTATAAACAACAAACCGGATTTTTAACTCAAATAAAGGGTAGTTGCGAAACCGCTTTGGGTTTTTACCGGCTTTGGGAATTGACTAGGTAATTCACAACAGGACTCAAAAATATCGACCCGTCCCATGTAGATTTTTACGGGAATTGCTCGCTAGGGTAAGATATGAGCCCCAGTAGTGAAGGACAAAATTTGGACACCGAAGGCTTATTTGAGACTAAACTAAATTAGAAAATGTCAGTTTGCACTTCAACAACCCACTAATACTACATTCCCTGACACATTGTAAACAAAATGAAGAGATACATCCATCTTTCTGACACCGGGATAAAAGATACTTTGGAAGTCAAACACCTACCTAAAGATACAACGGTCAAAATAAAAACCAACCTCGTTCAACCTTCCACCGAAAAGCCTGGGGTGAAACCCTTCCAGTTCCCAGGAGAACCAATCTAGAAGTTGTTAGAGATTAAGACTTGGCCGTGGGAAAAGCAAGTTTGGATAGCAACTGACGGAACTGACCAGCTTGGTGTAAATCCTAAAAAATAAATTTGTACTCCATCACAATCTGTCAATTCCCACCCACCAAACCAACGAAAATAAAACTGACATTTTGTCATATATAAGGTAAAATTTTGCTAACTGATATAGCAATGGTGGGTTTCGCTTTGAGATAAGCTCACGTATTCATAACCTCACAACAATACTAACAATCAAATGAGTCTACCCGCTATAGGACCACGAAATTTCACTTATAAAATAAGGGTTATTATTATTATTATTAATAATTTTTAACTAGAGCACCATAGACAAAAGGGCTATTTCGAGAAACCAAACGTTTTTCGCTTAGCGGCAGACAGCTTTCTATTAAAAAAAATTTACTGTTCAGTTAGTAACCTCACAGTTCAGGTAATAAGTGTCCATTTTAAAAACAGCATTAAGTCACAAATTAGGAACGAAACACATATCAATCCTTCACGGAACGTTACAAAAACCAACCTGGTTTCGGGAGGTAGGGCATCAAATTAAAAATCTGACCTCAAATCTTCAACGAGAATAACTGAATCCACCTTTTTTTTTATGAAAAGGCTTCAAGACCAGCTTATTTCCCCTCAAATTATCCTTCTGTAGGTTTCGCGACGCTCAAGAAGCCCCTTGCCCGGTGGCCTACTTGGTCAATGGATTCCCAATCGAGTTTCAAGCTCGAAAGATCTCAAGAAATCTGGAAAAAAAATTGGATGGGTGAAAAACAACACTTACAATTCAGTTATAAACAACAAACCGGATTTTTAACTCAAATAAAGGGTAGTTGCGAAACCGCTTTGGGTTTTTACGGGCTTTGGGAATTGACTAGGTAATTCACAACAGGACTCAAAAATATCGACCCTTCCCATGTAGATTTTTACGGGAATTGCTCGCTAGGGTAAGATATGAGCCCCAGTAGTGAAGGACAAAATTTGGACACCGAAGGCTTATTTGAGACTAAACTAAATTAGAAAATGTCAGTTTGCACTTCAACAACCCACTAATACTACATTCCCTGACACATTGTCAACAAAATTAAGAGATACATCCATCTTTCTGACACTGGGATAAAAGATACTTTGGAAGTCAAACACCTACCTAAAGATACAACGGTCAAAATAAAAACCAACCTCGTTCAACCTTCCACCGAAAAGCCTGGGGTGAAACCCTTCCAGTTCCCAGGAGAACCAATCTAGAAGTTGTTAGGGATTAAGACTTGGCCGTGGGAAAAGCAAGTTTGGATAGCAACTGACGGAACTGACCAGCTTGGTGTAAACCCTAAAAAATAAATTTGTACTCCATCACAATCTGTCAATTCCCACCCACCAAACCAACGAAAATAAAACTGACATTTTGTCATATATAAGGTAAAATTTTGCTAACTGATATAGCAATGGTGGGTTTCGCTTTGAGATAAGCTCACGTATTCATAACCTCACAACAATACTAACAATCAAATGAGTCTACCCGCTATAGGACCACGAAATTTCACTTATAAAATAAGGGTTATTATTATTATTATTAATAATTTTTAACTAGAGCACCATAGACAAAAGGGCTATTTCGAGAAACCAAACGTTTTTCGCTTAGCGGCAGACAGCTTTCTATTAAAAAAAATTTACTGTTCAGTTAGTAACCTCACAGTTCAGGTAATAAGTGTCCATTTTAAAAACAGCATTAAGTCACAAATTAGGAACGAAACACATATCAATCCTTCACGGAACGTTACAAAAACCAACCTGGTTTCGGGAGGTAGGGCATCAAATTAAAAATCTGACCTCAAATCTTCAACGAGAATAACTGAATCCACCTTTTTTTTTATGAAAAGGCTTTAAGACCAGCTTATTTCCCCTCAAATTATCCTTCTGTAGGTTTCGCGACGCTCAAGAAGCCCCTTGCCCGGTGGCCTACTTGGTCAATGGATTCCCAATCGAGTTTCAAGCTCGAAAGATCTCAAGAAATCTGGAAAAAAAATTGGATGGGTGTAAAACAACACTTACAATTCAGTTATAAACAACAAACCGGATTTTTAACTCAAATAAAGGCTAGTTGCGAAACCGCTTTGGGTTTTTACGGGCTTTGGGAATTGACTAGGTAATTCACAACAGGACTCAAAAATATCGACCCTTCCCATGTAGATTTTTACGGGAATTGCTCGCTAGGGTAAGATATGAGCCCCAGTAGTGAAGGACAAAATTTGGACACCGAAGGCTTATTTGAGACTAAACTAAATTAGAAAATGTCAGTTTGCACTTCAACAACCCACTAATACTACCTTCCCTGACACATTGTAAACAAAATGAAGAGATACATCCATCTTTCTGACACCGGGATAAAAGATACTTTGGAAGTCAAACACCTACCTAAAGATACAACGGTCAAAATAAAAACCAACCTCGTTCAACCTTCTACCGAAAAGCCTGGGGTGAAACCCTTCCAGTTCCCAGGAGAACCAATCTAGAAGTTGTTAGGGATTAAGACTTGGCCGTGGGAAAAGCAAGTTTGGATAGCAACTGACGGAACTGACCAGCTTGGTGTAAACCCTAAAAAATAAATTTGTACTCCATCACAATCTGTCAATTCCCACCCACCAAACCAACGAAAATAAAACTGACATTTTGTCATATATAAGGTAAAATTTTGCTAACTGATATAGCAATGGTGGGTTTCGCTTTGAGATAAGCTCACGTATTCATAACCTCAAAACAATACTAACAATCAAATGAGTCTACCCGCTATAGGACCACGAAATTTCACTTATAAAATAAGGGTTATTATTATTATTATTAATAATTTTTAACTAGAGCACCATAGACAAAAGGGCTATTTCGAGAAACCAAACGTTTTTCGCTTAGCGGCAGACAGCTTTCTATTAAAAAAAATTTACTGTTCAGTTAGTAACCTCACAGTTCAGGTAATAAGTGTCCATTTTAAAAACAGCATTAAGTCACAAATTAGGAACGAAACACATATCAATCCTTCACGGAACGTTACAAAAACCAACCTGGTTTCGGGAGGTAGAACATCAAATTAAAAATCTGATCTCAAATCTTCAACGAGAATAACTGAATCCACCTTTTTTTTTTATGAAAAGGCTTCAAGACCAGCTTATTTCCCCTCAAATTATCCTTCTGTAGGTTTCGCGACGCTCAAGAAGCCCCTTGCCCGGTGGCCTACTTGGTTAATGGATTCCCAATTGAGTTTCAAGCTCGAAAGATCTCAAGAAATCTGGAAAAAAAATTGGATGGGTGAAAAACAACACTTACAATTCAGTTATAAACAACAAACCGGATTTTTAACTCAAATAAAGGGTAGTTGCGAAACCGCTTTGGGTTTTTACCGGCTTTGGGAATTGACTAGGTAATTCACAACAGGACTCAAAAATATCGACCCGTCCCATGTAGATTTTTACGGGAATTGCTCGCTAGGGTAAGATATGAGCCCCAGTAGTGAAGGACAAAATTTGGACACCGAAGGCTTATTTGAGACTAAACTAAATTAGAAAATGTCAGTTTGCACTTCAACAACCCACTAATACTACATTCCCTGACACATTGTAAACAAAATGAAGAGATACATCCATCTTTCTGACACCGGGATAAAAGATACTTTGGAAGTCAAACACCTACCTAAAGATACAACGGTCAAAATAAAAACCAACCTCGTTCAACCTTCCACCGAAAAGCCTGGGGTGAAACCCTTCCAGTTCCCAGGAGAACCAATCTAGAAGTTGTTAGAGATTAAGACTTGGCCGTGGGAAAAGCAAGTTTGGATAGCAACTGACGGAACTGACCAGCTTGGTGTAAATCCTAAAAAATAAATTTGTACTCCATCACAATCTGTCAATTCCCACCCACCAAACCAACGAAAATAAAACTGACATTTTGTCATATATAAGGTAAAATTTTGCTAACTGATATAGCAATGGTGGGTTTCGCTTTGAGATAAGCTCACGTATTCATAACCTCACAACAATACTAACAATCAAATGAGTCTACCCGCTATAGGACCACGAAATTTCACTTATAAAATAAGGGTTATTATTATTATTATTAATAATTTTTAACTAGAGCACCATAGACAAAAGGGCTATTTCGAGAAACCAAACGTTTTTCGCTTAGCGGCAGACAGCTTTCTATTAAAAAAAATTTACTGTTCAGTTAGTAACCTCACAGTTCAGGTAATAAGTGTCCATTTTAAAAACAGCATTAAGTCACAAATTAGGAACGAAACACATATCAATCCTTCACGGAACGTTACAAAAACCAACCTGGTTTCGGGAGGTAGGGCATCAAATTAAAAATCTGACCTCAAATCTTCAACGAGAATAACTGAATCCACCTTTTTTTTTATGAAAAGGCTTCAAGACCAGCTTATTTCCCCTCAAATTATCCTTCTGTAGGTTTCGCGACGCTCAAGAAGCCCCTTGCCCGGTGGCCTACTTGGTCAATGGATTCCCAATCGAGTTTCAAGCTCGAAAGATCTCAAGAAATCTGGAAAAAAAATTGGATGGGTGAAAAACAACACTTACAATTCAGTTATAAACAACAAACCGGATTTTTAACTCAAATAAAGGGTAGTTGCGAAACCGCTTTGGGTTTTTACGGGCTTTGGGAATTGACTAGGTAATTCACAACAGGACTCAAAAATATCGACCCTTCCCATGTAGATTTTTACGGGAATTGCTCGCTAGGGTAAGATATGAGCCCCAGTAGTGAAGGACAAAATTTGGACACCGAAGGCTTATTTGAGACTAAACTAAATTAGAAAATGTCAGTTTGCACTTCAACAACCCACTAATACTACATTCCCTGACACATTGTCAACAAAATTAAGAGATACATCCATCTTTCTGACACTGGGATAAAAGATACTTTGGAAGTCAAACACCTACCTAAAGATACAACGGTCAAAATAAAAACCAACCTCGTTCAACCTTCCACCGAAAAGCCTGGGGTGAAACCCTTCCAGTTCCCAGGAGAACCAATCTAGAAGTTGTTAGGGATTAAGACTTGGCCGTGGGAAAAGCAAGTTTGGATAGCAACTGACGGAACTGACCAGCTTGGTGTAAACCCTAAAAAATAAATTTGTACTCCATCACAATCTGTCAATTCCCACCCACCAAACCAACGAAAATAAAACTGACATTTTGTCATATATAAGGTAAAATTTTGCTAACTGATATAGCAATGGTGGGTTTCGCTTTGAGATAAGCTCACGTATTCATAACCTCACAACAATACTAACAATCAAATGAGTCTACCCGCTATAGGACCACGAAATTTCACTTATAAAATAAGGGTTATTATTATTATTATTAATAATTTTTAACTAGAGCACCATAGACAAAAGGGCTATTTCGAGAAACCAAACGTTTTTCGCTTAGCGGCAGACAGCTTTCTATTAAAAAAAATTTACTGTTCAGTTAGTAACCTCACAGTTCAGGTAATAAGTGTCCATTTTAAAAACAGCATTAAGTCACAAATTAGGAACGAAACACATATCAATCCTTCACGGAACGTTACAAAAACCAACCTGGTTTCGGGAGGTAGGGCATCAAATTAAAAATCTGACCTCAAATCTTCAACGAGAATAACTGAATCCACCTTTTTTTTTATGAAAAGGCTTTAAGACCAGCTTATTTCCCCTCAAATTATCCTTCTGTAGGTTTCGCGACGCTCAAGAAGCCCCTTGCCCGGTGGCCTACTTGGTCAATGGATTCCCAATCGAGTTTCAAGCTCGAAAGATCTCAAGAAATCTGGAAAAAAAATTGGATGGGTGTAAAACAACACTTACAATTCAGTTATAAACAACAAACCGGATTTTTAACTCAAATAAAGGCTAGTTGCGAAACCGCTTTGGGTTTTTACGGGCTTTGGGAATTGACTAGGTAATTCACAACAGGACTCAAAAATATCGACCCTTCCCATGTAGATTTTTACGGGAATTGCTCGCTAGGGTAAGATATGAGCCCCAGTAGTGAAGGACAAAATTTGGACACCGAAGGCTTATTTGAGACTAAACTAAATTAGAAAATGTCAGTTTGCACTTCAACAACCCACTAATACTACCTTCCCTGACACATTGTAAACAAAATGAAGAGATACATCCATCTTTCTGACACCGGGATAAAAGATACTTTGGAAGTCAAACACCTACCTAAAGATACAACGGTCAAAATAAAAACCAACCTCGTTCAACCTTCTACCGAAAAGCCTGGGGTGAAACCCTTCCAGTTCCCAGGAGAACCAATCTAGAAGTTGTTAGGGATTAAGACTTGGCCGTGGGAAAAGCAAGTTTGGATAGCAACTGACGGAACTGACCAGCTTGGTGTAAACCCTAAAAAATAAATTTGTACTCCATCACAATCTGTCAATTCCCACCCACCAAACCAACGAAAATAAAACTGACATTTTGTCATATATAAGGTAAAATTTTGCTAACTGATATAGCAATGGTGGGTTTCGCTTTGAGATAAGCTCACGTATTCATAACCTCAAAACAATACTAACAATCAAATGAGTCTACCCGCTATAGGACCACGAAATTTCACTTATAAAATAAGGGTTATTATTATTATTATTAATAATTTTTAACTAGAGCACCATAGACAAAAGGGCTATTTCGAGAAACCAAACGTTTTTCGCTTAGCGGCAGACAGCTTTCTATTAAAAAAAATTTACTGTTCAGTTAGTAACCTCACAGTTCAGGTAATAAGTGTCCATTTTAAAAACAGCATTAAGTCACAAATTAGGAACGAAACACATATCAATCCTTCACGGAACGTTACAAAAACCAACCTGGTTTCGGGAGGTAGAACATCAAATTAAAAATCTGATCTCAAATCTTCAACGAGAATAACTGAATCCACCTTTTTTTTTATGAAAAGGCTTCAAGACCAGCTTATTTCCCCTCAAATTATCCTTCTGTAGGTTTCGCGACGCTCAAGAAGCCCCTTGCCCGGTGGCCTACTTGGTTAATGGATTCCCAATTGAGTTTCAAGCTCGAAAGATCTCAAGAAATCTGGAAAAAAAATTGGATGGGTGAAAAACAACACTTACAATTCAGTTATAAACAACAAACCGGATTTTTAACTCAAATAAAGGGTAGTTGCGAAACCGCTTTGGGTTTTTACCGGCTTTGGGAATTGACTAGGTAATTCACAACAGGACTCAAAAATATCGACCCGTCCCATGTAGATTTTTACGGGAATTGCTCGCTAGGGTAAGATATGAGCCCCAGTAGTGAAGGACAAAATTTGGACACCGAAGGCTTATTTGAGACTAAACTAAATTAGAAAATGTCAGTTTGCACTTCAACAACCCACTAATACTACATTCCCTGACACATTGTAAACAAAATGAAGAGATACATCCATCTTTCTGACACCGGGATAAAAGATACTTTGGAAGTCAAACACCTACCTAAAGATACAACGGTCAAAATAAAAACCAACCTCGTTCAACCTTCCACCGAAAAGCCTGGGGTGAAACCCTTCCAGTTCCCAGGAGAACCAATCTAGAAGTTGTTAGAGATTAAGACTTGGCCGTGGGAAAAGCAAGTTTGGATAGCAACTGCCGGAACTGACCAGCTTGGTGTAAACCCTAAAAAATAAATTTGTACTCCATCACAATCTGTCAATTCCCACCCACCAAACCAACGAAAATAAAACTGACATTTTGTCATATATAAGGTCAAATTTTGCTAACTGATATAGCAATGGTGGGTTTCGCTTTGAGGTAAGCTCACGTATTCATAACCTCAAAACAATACTAACAATCAAATGAATCTACCCGCTATAGGACCACGAAATTTTACTTATAAAATAAGGGTTATTAGTATTATTATTAATAATTTTTAACTAGAGCACCATAGACAAAAGGGCTATTTCGAGAAACCAAACGTTTTTCGCTTAGCGGCAGACAGCTTTCTATTAAAAAAAATTTACTGTTCAGTTAGTAACCTCACAGTTCAGGTAATAAGTGTCCATTTTAAAAACAGCATTAAGTCACAAATTAGGAACGAAACACATATAAATCCTTCACGGAACGTTACAAAAACCAACCTGGTTTCGGGAGGTAGGGCATCAAATTAAAAATCTGACCTCAAATCTTCAACGAGAATAACTGAATCCACCTTTTTTTTTATGAAAAGGCTTCAAGACCAGCTTATTTCCCCTCAAATTATCCTTCTGTAGGTTTCGCGACGCTCAAGAAGCCCCTTGCCCGGTGGCCTACTTGGTCAATGGATTCCCAATCGAGTTTCAAGCTCGAAAGATCTCAAGAAATCTGGAAAAAAAATTGGATGGGTGAAAAACAACACTTACAATTCAGTTATAAACAACAAACCGGATTTTTAACTCAAATAAAGGGTAGTTGCGAAATCGCTTTGGGTTTTTACCGGCTTTGGGAATTGACTAGGTAATTCACTACAGGACTCAAAAATATCGACCCGTCCCGTGTAGATTTTTACGGATATTACTCGCTAGGGTAAGATATGGGCCCCAGTAGTGAAGGACAAAATTTGGACACCGAAGGCTTATTTGAGACTAAACTAAATTAGAAAATGTCAGTTTGCACTTCAACAACCCACTAATACTACATTCCCTGACACATTGTCAACAAAATTAAGAGATACATCCATCTTTCTGACACTGGGATAAAAGATACTTTGGAAGTCAAACACCTACCTAAAGATACAACGGTCAAAATAAAAACCAACCTCGTTCAACCTTCCACCGAAAAGCCTGGGGTGAAACCCTTCCAGTTCCCAGGAGAACCAATCTAGAAGTTGTTAGGGATTAAGACTTGGCCGTGGGAAAAGCAAGTTTGGATAGCAACTGACGGAACTGACCAGCTTGGTGTAAACCCTAAAAAATAAATTTGTACTCCATCACAATCTGTCAATTCCCACCCACCAAACCAACGAAAATAAAACTGACATTTTGTCATATATAAGGTAAAATTTTGCTAACTGATATAGCAATGGTGGGTTTCGCTTTGAGATAAGCTCACGTATTCATAACCTCAAAACAATACTAACAATCAAATGAGTCTACCCGCTATAGGACCACGAAATTTCACTTATAAAATAAGGGTTATTATTATTATTATTAATAATTTTTAACTAGAGCACCATAGACAAAAGGGCTATTTCGAGAAACCAAACGTTTTTCGCTTAGCGGCAGACAGCTTTCTATTAAAAAAAATTTACTGTTCAGTTAGTAACCTCACAGTTCAGGTAATAAGTGTCCATTTTAAAAACAGCATTAAGTCACAAATTAGGAACGAAACACATATCAATCCTTCACGGAACGTTACAAAAACCAACCTGGTTTCGGGAGGTAGAACATCAAATTAAAAATCTGATCTCAAATCTTCAACGAGAATAACTGAATCCACCTTTTTTTTTATGAAAAGGCTTCAAGACCAGCTTATTTCCCCTCAAATTATCCTTCTGTAGGTTTCGCGACGCTCAAGAAGCCCCTTGCCCGGTGGCCTACTTGGTTAATGGATTCCCAATTGAGTTTCAAGCTCGAAAGATCTCAAGAAATCTGAAAAAAAATTGGATGGGTGAAAAACAACACTTACAATTCAGTTATAAACAACAAACCGGATTTTTAACTCAAATAAAGGGTAGTTGCGAAACCGCTTTGGGTTTTTACCGGCTTTGGGAATTGACTAGGTAATTCACAACAGGACTCAAAAATATCGACCCGTCCCATGTAGATTTTTACGGGAATTGCTCGCTAGGGTAAGATATGAGCCCCAGTAGTGAAGGACAAAATTTGGACACCGAAGGCTTATTTGAGACTAAACTAAATTAGAAAATGTCAGTTTGCACTTCAACAACCCACTAATACTACATTCCCTGACACATTGTAAACAAAATGAAGAGATACATCCATCTTTCTGACACCGGGATAAAAGATACTTTGGAAGTCAAACACCTACCTAAAGATACAACGGTCAAAATAAAAACCAACCTCGTTCAACCTTCCACCGAAAAGCCTGGGGTGAAACCCTTCCAGTTCCCAGGAGAACCAATCTAGAAGTTGTTAGAGATTAAGACTTGGCCGTGGGAAAAGCAAGTTTGGATAGCAACTGACGGAACTGACCAGCTTGGTGTAAACCCTAAAAAATAAATTTGTACTCCATCACAATCTGTCAATTCCCACCCACCAAACCAACGAAAATAAAACTGACATTTTGTCATATATAAGGTAAAATTTTGCTAACTGATATAGCAATGGTGGGTTTCGCTTTGAGATAAGCTCACGTATTCATAACCTCACAACAATACTAACAATCAAATGAGTCTACCCGCTATAGGACCACGAAATTTCACTTATAAAATAAGGGTTATTATTATTATTATTAATAATTTTTAACTAGAGCACCATAGACAAAAGGGCTATTTCGAGAAACCAAACGTTTTTCGCTTAGCGGCAGACAGCTTTCTATTAAAAAAAATTTACTGTTCAGTTAGTAACCTCACAGTTCAGGTAATAAGTGTCCATTTTAAAAACAGCATTAAGTCACAAATTAGGAACGAAACACATATCAATCCTTCACGGAACGTTACAAAAACCAACCTGGTTTCGGGAGGTAGGGCATCAAATTAAAAATCTGACCTCAAATCTTCAACGAGAATAACTGAATCCACCTTTTTTTTTATGAAAAGGCTTCAAGACCAGCTTATTTCCCCTCAAATTATCCTTCTGTAGGTTTCGCGACGCTCAAGAAGCCCCTTGCCCGGTGGCCTACTTGGTCAATGGATTCCCAATCGAGTTTCAAGCTCGAAAGATCTCAAGAAATCTGGAAAAAAAATTGGATGGGTGTAAAACAACACTTACAATTCAGTTATAAACAACAAACCGGATTTTTAACTCAAATAAAGGCTAGTTGCGAAACCGCTTTGGGTTTTTACGGGCTTTGGGAATTGACTAGGTAATTCACAACAGGACTCAAAAATATCGACCCTTCCCATGTAGATTTTTACGGGAATTGCTCGCTAGGGTAAGATATGAGCCCCAGTAGTGAAGGACAAAATTTGGACACCGAAGGCTTATTTGAGACTAAACTAAATTAGAAAATGTCAGTTTGCACTTCAACAACCCACTAATACTACCTTCCCTGACACATTGTAAACAAAATGAAGAGATACATCCATCTTTCTGACACCGGGATAAAAGATACTTTGGAAGTCAAACACCTACCTAAAGATACAACGGTCAAAATAAAAACCAACCTCGTTCAACCTTCTACCGAAAAGCCTGGGGTGAAACCCTTCCAGTTCCCAGGAGAACCAATCTAGAAGTTGTTAGGGATTAAGACTTGGCCGTGGGAAAAGCAAGTTTGGATAGCAACTGACGGAACTGACCAGCTTGGTGTAAACCCTAAAAAATAAATTTGTACTCCATCACAATCTGTCAATTCCCACCCACCAAACCAACGAAAATAAAACTGACATTTTGTCATATATAAGGTAAAATTTTGCTAACTGATATAGCAATGGTGGGTTTCGCTTTGAGATAAGCTCACGTATTCATAACCTCAAAACAATACTAACAATCAAATGAGTCTACCCGCTATAGGACCACGAAATTTCACTTATAAAATAAGGGTTATTATTATTATTATTAATAATTTTTAACTAGAGCACCATAGACAAAAGGGCTATTTCGAGAAACCAAACGTTTTTCGCTTAGCGGCAGACAGCTTTCTATTAAAAAAAATTTACTGTTCAGTTAGTAACCTCACAGTTCAGGTAATAAGTGTCCATTTTAAAAACAGCATTAAGTCACAAATTAGGAACGAAACACATATCAATCCTTCACGGAACGTTACAAAAACCAACCTGGTTTCGGGAGGTAGAACATCAAATTAAAAATCTGATCTCAAATCTTCAACGAGAATAACTGAATCCACCTTTTTTTTTTATGAAAAGGCTTCAAGACCAGCTTATTTCCCCTCAAATTATCCTTCTGTAGGTTTCGCGACGCTCAAGAAGCCCCTTGCCCGGTGGCCTACTTGGTTAATGGATTCCCAATTGAGTTCAAGCTCGAAAGATCTCAAGAAATCTGGAAAAAAAATTGGATGGGTGAAAAACAACACTTACAATTCAGTTATAAACAACAAACCGGATTTTTAACTCAAATAAAGGCTAGTTGCGAAACCGCTTTGGGTTTTTACCGGCTTTGGGAATTGACTAGATAATTCACAACAGGACTCAAAAATATCGACCCGTCCCATGTAGATTTTTACGGGAATTGCTCGCTAGGGTAAGATATGAGCCCCAGTAGTGAAGGACAAAATTTGGACACCGAAGGCTTATTTGAGACTAAACTAAATTAGAAAATGTCAGTTTGCACTTCAACAACCCACTAATACTACATTCCCTGACACATTGTAAACAAAATGAAGAGATACATCCATCTTTCTGACACCGGGATAAAAGATACTTTGGAAGTCAAACACCTACCTAAAGATACAACGGTCAAAATAAAAACCAACCTCGTTTAACCTTCCACCGAAAAGCCTGGGGTGAAACCCTTCCAGTTCCCAGGAGAACCAATCTAGAAGTTGTTAGAGATTAAGACTTGGCCGTGGGAAAAGCATGTTTGGATAGCAACTGACGGAACTGACCAGCTTGGTGTAAACCCTAAAAAATAAATTTGTACTCCATCACAATCTGTCAATTCCCACCCACCAAACCAACGAAAATAAAACTGACATTTTGTCATATATAAGGTAAAATTTTGCTAACTGATATAGCAATGGTGGGTTTCGCTTTGAGATAAGCTCACGTATTCATAACCTCACAACAATACTAACAATCAAATGAGTCTACCCGCTATAGGACCACGAAATTTCACTTATAAAATAAGGGTTATTATTATTATTATTAATAATTTTTAACTAGAGCACCATAGACAAAAGGGCTATTTCGAGAAACCAAACGTTTTTCGCTTAGCGGCAGACAGCTTTCTATTAAAAAAAATTTACTGTTCAGTTAGTAACCTCACAGTTCAGGTAATAAGTGTCCATTTTAAAAACAGCATTAAGTCACAAATTAGGAACGAAACACATATCAATCCTTCACGGAACGTTACAAAAACCAACCTGGTTTCGGGAGGTAGGGCATCAAATTAAAAATCTGACCTCAAATCTTCAACGAGAATAACTGAATCCACCTTTTTTTTTATGAAAAGGCTTCAAGACCAGCTTATTTCCCCTCAAATTATCCTTCTGTAGGTTTCGCGACGCTCAAGAAGCCCCTTGCCCGGTGGCCTACTTGGTCAATGGATTCCCAATCGAGTTTCAAGCTCGAAAGATCTCAAGAAATCTGGAAAAAAAATTGGATGGGTGAAAAACAACACTTACAATTCAGTTATAAACAACAAACCGGATTTTTAACTCAAATAAAGGGTAGTTGCGAAACCGCTTTGGGTTTTTACGGGCTTTGGGAATTGACTAGGTAATTCACAACAGGACTCAAAAATATCGACCCTTCCCATGTAGATTTTTACGGGAATTGCTCGCTAGGGTAAGATATGAGCCCCAGTAGTGAAGGACAAAATTTGGACACCGAAGGCTTATTTGAGACTAAACTAAATTAGAAAATGTCAGTTTGCACTTCAACAACCCACTAATACTACATTCCCTGACACATTGTAAACAAAATGAAGAGATACATCCATCTTTCTGACACCGGGATAAAAGATACTTTGGAAGTCAAACACCTACCTAAAGATACAACGGTCAAAATAAAAACCAACCTCGTTCAACCTTCCACCGAAAAGCCTGGGGTGAAACCCTTCCAGTTCCCAGGAGAACCAATCTAGAAGTTGTTAGGGATTAAGACTTGGCCGTGGGAAAAGCAAGTTTGGATAGCAACTGACGGAACTGACCAGCTTGGTGTAAACCCTAAAAAATAAATTTGTACTCCATCACAATCTGTCAATTCCCACCCACCAAACCAACGAAAATAAAACTGACATTTTGTCATATATAAGGTAAAATTTTGCTAACTGATATAGCAATGGTGGGTTTCGCTTTGAGATAAGCTCACGTATTCATAACCTCAAAACAATACTAACAATCAAATGAGTCTCCCCGCTATAGGACCACGAAATTTCACTTATAAAATAAGGGTTATTATTATTATTATTAATAATTTTTAACTAGAGCACCATAGACAAAAGGGCTATTTCGAGAAACCAAACGTTTTTCGCTTAGCGGCAGACAGCTTTCTATTAAAAAAAATTTACTGTTCAGTTAGTAACCTCACAGTTCAGGTAATAAGTGTCCATTTTAAAAACAGCATTAAGTCACAAATTAGGAACGAAACACATATCAATCCTTCACGGAACGTTACAAAAACCAACCTGGTTTCGGGAGGTAGGGCATCAAATTAAAAATCTGACCTCAAATCTTCAACGAGAATAACTGAATCCACCTTTTTTTTTATGAAAAGGCTTCAAGACCAGCTTATTTCCCCTCAAATTATCCTTCTGTAGGTTTCGCGACGCTCAAGAAGCCCCTTGCCCGGTGGCCTACTTGGTCAATGGATTCCCAATCGAGTTTCAAGCTCGAAAGATCTCAAGAAATCTGGAAAAAAAATTGGATGGGTGAAAAACAACACTTACAATTCAGTTATAAACAACAAACCGGATTTTTAACTCAAATAAAGGGTAGTTGCGAAACCGCTTTGGGTTTTTACGGGCTTTGGGAATTGACTAGGTAATTCACAACAGGACTCAAAAATATCGACCCTTCCCATGTAGATTTTTACGGGAATTGCTCGCTAGGGTAAGATATGAGCCCCAGTAGTGAAGGACAAAATTTGGACACCGAAGGCTTATTTGAGACTAAACTAAATTAGAAAATGTCAGTTTGCACTTCAACAACCCACTAATACTACATTCCCTGACACATTGTAAACAAAATGAAGAGATACATCCATCTTTCTGACACCGGGATAAAAGATACTTTGGAAGTCAAACACCTACCTAAAGATACAACGGTCAAAATAAAAACCAACCTCGTTCAACCTTCCACCGAAAAGCCTGGGGTGAAACCCTTCCAGTTCCCAGGAGAACCAATCTAGAAGTTGTTAGGGATTAAGACTTGGCCGTGGGAAAAGCAAGTTTGGATAGCAACTGACGGAACTGACCAGCTTGGTGTAAACCCTAAAAAATAAATTTGTACTCCATCACAATCTGTCAATTCCCACCCACCAAACCAACGAAAATAAAACTGACATTTTGTCATATATAAGGTAAAATTTTGCTAACTGATATAGCAATGGTGGGTTTCGCTTTGAGATAAGCTCACGTATTCATAACCTCAAAACAATACTAACAATCAAATGAGTCTCCCCGCTATAGGACCACGAAATTTCACTTATAAAATAAGGGTTATTATTATTATTATTAATAATTTTTAACTAGAGCACCATAGACAAAAGGGCTATTTCGAGAAACCAAACGTTTTTCGCTTAGCGGCAGACAGCTTTCTATTAAAAAAAATTTACTGTTCAGTTAGTAACCTCACAGTTCAGGTAATAAGTGTCCATTTTAAAAACAGCATTAAGTCACAAATTAGGAACTAAACACATATCAATCCTTCACGGAACGTTACAAAAACCAATCTGGTTTCGGGAGGTAGGGCATCAAATTAAAAATCTGACCTCAAATCTTCAACGAGAATGACTGAATCCACCTTTTTTTTATGAAAAGGCTTCAAGACCAGCTTATTTCCCCTCAAATTATCCTTCTGTAGGTTTCGCGACGCTCAAGAAGCCCCTTGCCCGGTGGCCTACTTGGTTAATGGATTCCCAATCGAGTTTCAAGCTCGAAAGATCTCAAGAAATCTGGAAAAAAAATTGGATGGGTGAAAAACAACACTTACAATTCAGTTATAAACAACAAACCGGATTTTTAACTCAAATAAAGGGTAGTTGCGAAACCGCTTTGGGTTTTTACCGGCTTTGGGAATTGACTAGGTAATTCACTACAGGACTCAAAAATATCGACCCGTCCCGTGTAGATTTTTACGGATATTACTCGCTAGGGTAAGATATGGGCCCCAGTAGTGAAGGACAAAATTTGGACACCGAAGGCTTATTTGAGACTAAACTAAATTAGAAAATGTCAGTTTGCACTTCAACAACCCACTAATATTACATTCCCTGACACATTGTCAACAAAATTAAGAGATACATCCATCTTTCTGACACTGGGATAAAAGATACTTTGGAAGTCAAACACCTACCTAAAGATACAACGGTCAAAATAAAAACCAACCTCGTTCAACCTTCCACCGAAAAGCCTGGGGTGAAACCCTTCCAGTTCCCAGGAGAACCAATCTAGAAGTTGTTAGGGATTAAGACTTGGCCGTGGGAAAAGCAAGTTTGGATAGCAACTGCCGGAACTGACCAGCTTGGTGTAAACCCTAAAAAATAAATTTGTACTCCATCACAATCTGTCAATTCCCACCCACCAAACCAACGAAAATAAAACTGACATTTTGTCATATATAAGGTCAAATTTTGCTAACTGATATAGCAATGGTGGGTTTCGCTTTGAGATAAGCTCACGTATTCATAACCTCAAAACAATACTAACAATCAAATGAGTCTACCCGCTATAGGACCACGAAATTTTACTTATAAAATAAGGGTTATTAGTATTATTATTAATAATTTTTAACTAGAGCACCATAGACAAAAGGGCTATTTCGAGAAACCAAACGTTTTTCGCTTAGCGGCAGACAGCTTTCTATTAAAAAAAATTTACTGTTCAGTTAGTAACCTCACAGTTCAGGTAATAAGTGTCCATTTTAAAAACAGCATTAAGTCACAAATTAGGAACGAAACACATATCAATCCTTCACAGAACATTACAAAAACCAACCTGGTTTCGGGAGGTAGGGCATCAAATTAAAAATCTGACCTCAAATCTTCAACGAGAATGACTGAATCCACTTTTTTTTTAAGAAAAGCTTCAAGACCAGCTTATTTCCCCTCAAATTACCCTTCTGTAGGTTTCGCGACGCTCAAGAAGCCCCTTGCCCGGTGGCCTACTGGGTCAATGGATTCCCAATCGAGTTTCAAGCTCGAAAGATCTCAAGAAATCTGGAAAAAAAATTGGATGGGTGAAAAACAACACTTACGATTCAGATATAATTCAACAAACCGGATTTTTAACTCAAATAAAGGGTAGTTGCGAAATAGCTTTGGGTTTTTACCAACTTTTGGAATTGACTAGGTAATTCACTGCTGGACTCAAAAATATCAACTCGTACCGTGTAATTTTTACGGGAATTGCTCGCTAGGGTAAGATATGAGCCCCAGTAGTGAAGGACAAAATTTGGACCGCGAAGGCTTAATTGAGACTAAACTAAATTAGAAAATGTCGGTTTGCACTTCAACAACCCACTAATACTACATTCCCTGACACATTGTAAACAAAATGAAGAGATACATCCATCTTTCTGACACCGGGATAAAAGATACTTTGGAAGTCAAACACCTACCTAAAGATACAACGGTCAAAATAAAAACCAACCTCGTTCAACCTTCCACCGAAAAGCCTGGGTTGAAACCCTTCCAGTCCCCAGGAGAACCAATCTAGAAGTTGTTAGGGATTAAGACTTGGCCGTGGGAATAGCAAGATTGGGTAGAATTGGAGCGCCTGCAAGTTTCTTTTGGTTAGGGGATGTGTTAACAAAATTAAAATTTAAGAGATTAAAGCTAGAACTCCCCCCAATTTATTAGGAATTGAGCGTAAAAAAGCATAAGCAAATAAAAAATATCATTCAGGTTGGATATGGGGAGGTGTGACAAGAGGGTTAGCTTGATTAAAGTTTTCAGGGTCATTGAAGAAATTTGGGTCAATAAGGACGATTATAATAAAAATGGAGAGTGTAACTGCATAGCCTAAAATATCCTTAATTGAAAAATAAGGGTGGAAAGGAATTTTATCTAAATTTCTATTTAGTCCTAATGGGTTATAGAAACCTTTTTGGTGAAGGAATATAATATGGATAAAAATTAGTGCGATTAGAATAAACGGGAGTAAAAAATGTAAGGTGAAGAATCGAGTTTACGTGGCGTTGTCAATTGAAAATCCCCCTCAAATTCAGATTACTAGATTAGGCCCAATATAAGGGATAGCTGAGAATAGGTAAGTAATAACTGTTGCCCCCCAAAAAGATATTTGTACCCATGGTAATACGTAACCTAGGAATGCTGTTGCTATTAGTAAAAGAAGAATTGCAACCCCTGTAATTAATGTAGTTAAGTTTTTATAGGAAGCATAGTAGATACCACGTGCAATATGCATATAAATACATACAAAAAATAGTCTGTGTGTTTTTCGCATTGGTGTTGTATCTAAAATTAGTGAAGAATCTAGGATTAGTCTGCCTTATCAAAGCAGCCCTTTAAGTTTTAAGGTAAATAAAAGAACTGATTTTTGTCATGGTGGTGTATTAAATAAAAATATAGATTTATTACTGACAACTCATGAGACTGATTGTACTATTTAGAAAATCCTTTATTAACTGTTTATATACTATTTTATACTATTTTTGTGTCTTTACCATTGTTAGTTGGGATTTTATTAATTGGGTTGGATGTAGGGAGTTTGGGCTATAGTTATTTGAATTATATTAATTGTGATTTTGATTTAATTATATTTCCTTTAATTTTCTTTGCTTTTTTAGTCAAACTACCTGCGTATATGGTACATTTGTGGCTTCGGAGGGCCCATGTGGAAGCACCTGTTTTTGGGTCTATAGTATTAGCCAGTGTTATATTGAAATTAGGGGGTTATGGTCTTCTTCGATTTTTACCTTTTTTTGTGAATGTCCTTAAAAGTTGATTAGATTTAGTAGTAAGTTTTTCTATTTTGGGTGGTGTTTTGGCTAGAGTTATTTGTTTATCACAGGGAGATTGAAAGTCTCTTGTAGTATACTCTTCTGTTGGCCATATAATAAAGTTTTTAGGGGGAATTTTTAGAGTATACGGCTATAATGGGGGAGTGATTATGATGATTGCCCACAGGTTTACATCTTCTGGGTTATTTAGTTTAATTAATATGGTTTATGAATGGTTACATTCTCTTAGTCTTATATTAATTTGTGGAATGTTATTGGCGAACCCTTTTATGGGGTTATTTTGGTTTCTTTTAAGTGCAAGAAATATAGCCGCCCCTCCATTTTTTAATTTGTCAGGGGAGTTGATTTTGTCCTTTGGAATTTTGGGTGTTGAAAGATTATATATAGTTCCTTTGGGGATAGTTCCTTTGGGGTTTATGTTTTTTTTAGGGGCAGCATATTCCTTATATTTTTTTTTCTTTGGTCCAGCATGGACCTTTATTGTGTAGTTATAGTTTTTTTAGCTGTCTTAATCTACGAGAAAGCTTTATTATTATAGTACACATTATTCCTCTTTTATACTTAATTTTGAAGTTAGATGTTTTTTAGCCTTAAATAGTTTAAGAAAAATATCAATTTGTGGTATTGGAGATAATATGTAGTTTTTAGGTAGTGAATATTTTTAAATTTTGATTTATGCTATTAAGAGTGTGTTGTTTGGGTGCGTTTTTTTTTGGGTTAAATTTATTAATAAGTGGTCAAAGTTTTGTTTTAGAGTATCCTCTGTATGAGAGGAGTGTTGGGGTGAGATTTATGCTTCTGTTTGATTGATTAGGTTTATTTTTTCTTTCTGTCGTGCGGATTATTAGAAGATTTGTGCTTTTTTATAGAAGAAGATATATAGGGACTGACTTTAATTTTAGGCGATTTTCTTACTTGGTAATTTTATTTGTTTTGAGAATGGGTTTGTTTGTCCCAAGTCCTAACTTAGTATCTTTGTTGCTAGGGTGGGATGGGCTTGGTTTGATTTCTTATTGTTTAGTAATTTTTTACCCCAACATCAAATCTTATAATTCCGGGATAATCACAGTTCTAATGAATCGTATTGGGGATGTGGGTATTTTATTAGGTATTTCTTTTTTGGCTTCAAGAGGGAGATGGAATTTTATTTGGCTTTTCCCGGAGGGTTTGGGTAGCAATTCAAATGTTGTTGGGGCTCTAATTATTTTAGGGGCAATATCTAAGAGAGCGCAGTTACCTTTTTCTTATTGGTTGTCCGCAGCTATAGCTGCTTCCACTAAAGTAGACGAATGTACTAAACATTCTTCTACTTTAGTGACTGCAGGTGTATTTTTATTAATCCGTTCTGAGGGGGTCCTTAGTTTGGAGTTAAGGGGGTTTTTAATAGTGGTTTCTTTATTAACTCTTATTATAGGGGGTGTAGGTGCTTGTGTGGAAATAAATTTTAGCCAGTTAGGGTTGATAGTATTTACGCTCTCTTTAGGTCTTTTAGAAATACCTTATTTTCATCTTTTGACCCATGCTATTTTTAAGGCTTTATTATTTTTGTGTGCAGTTTTTGTTATTCATAGTATATTTGGTTATCAGGATATCCAGGTTTTGGGGGGGCTGAAACAGAGGTCCCCTCTTGTTGATCTGGGGTTATTAGTAGGCTTTTTAAGCTTATGTGGGATTCCTTTCTCTTGTGGGTTTTACTCTAAAGATTTAATTATTGAGTTGTATCTTATAGGGTCTAAAAATTTTTTAATTGTTTTTGGGTTTTTTTTCGGTGTTTTTATAACTATAATTTACAGATTGCATTTGGTTTATTATTTATGTATAAGAGCTTAACAAGGTGGTTGTTTAACTATCTATAAGGAGGATGGGACTATAAATTTCTCAATTGGGGGTATAAGGTGTGATTTTGGGGGGGGGGGGGGCAGTTCAATGACTTACATTAGACTATGCCTCCAGCGTTTATTTATCTTTTGGGGGAAAATTTAGTAGTATTAAATTTATTTTAAATTAGTTTTTTAATAAAATTTGTTAATTTGGTGATAATTTTTTTTGGGTATATGATTCTTAAGCTGGGTTAGTTCTTACCCTATAATGCTTATAGGGGATAAAATTGGGGGATTAATGGTTAGAGGGGATTTAGGTTGAAATGAATTAATAGGGGGTGTAGGTATGTTTAGGGTTTTAGATGAAATAAGAGTAAAAATGCAAAATTATCAGTATAATTTTTTAGGGTCACAATTAGGTCTCATTTTATTAGTTTTAGTTTGCTGTCTTCTTTATTACTTGGATAGTTTA
The DNA here is from genome assembly GCF_980474605.1 of Leiobunum rupestre. NCBI lineage: Eukaryota > Metazoa > Arthropoda > Arachnida > Opiliones > Sclerosomatidae > Leiobunum > Leiobunum rupestre. The sequence continues at coordinate 150,105 of NC_143394.1, forward strand.
ATTAGAATATAGTTTTGAAGCAACTAGGGTAAGAATTTTGTAAGTATTTTTAACCAATGGTAGTTTGGGTCTGAAAATCCCACGTGTTTTTTACACTATAAAAATAAAGACTATGTTATTGATTAACATTTCTAAAGTTAGCGGCTTTATTTATTCAGTCTCTTTAATAGGAGTGTTTTCAATTTTCTTATTAACAATAAGATACCTCTATTTGGTTTCTATTAAATTAATAGGGTTTGTTCCTTTTTTCAGGCCGAAACTGAATGTAATGTTATACTACTATTAAAGGGTTAAGGCTAGGTACTTACAATTTTTAATTGCAAATCAAATTTTATTTTTTAAATACTAACCTTAAGTTCAATTAAGCGCCCCTTGGTTTCATTCGTGTAATAGCCCCAGTATCAAGATAAGTACTAGAATAATAACAGATGTAACTATTGTTGTTGATAGAAAGTCTCTAATAGGGATGGCGATTATAATGACAATTTCGATGTCAAATACGATGAAAATTAATGCAATTAAAAAAAATTGTAGAGAGAACGGGACTCAGTTTTTATAGAGAGGGTTGAATCCGCACTCAAAGGGGGAAATCTTCTCTAGTGCATTGTGGGGGGTAAAAGCTAAATTGGAGGTGAGAAATATAAATAAGATTCTAATTATTAGAGCTATTAAAACTAGTGTAATAATGATTATCTAATTTATTTAAACCTTTTAGTTGGAAGCTAATTGTACTTTGATTATACTAAGTAGATAGCTGCCTCATCAGTAGATTATTGAGTATAGTAGCAATCAAACTACATCTACAAAATGTCAGTATCAAGCTGAAGCTTCAAATCCGAAGTGATGAAGACTTGAAAAATGAAAGCTGTTATGTCGCAGCAAAGAGACTAGTAAGAGGGTGGACCCAACGATTACATGTAACCCATGAAAGTCTGTTGAGACAACAAATGTGGTACCATAAATTGAATCCGCGATGGTAAAAGGAGCTTCAATATACTCTCAGGCTTGTAGAAGTGTGAAGTATACTCCCAGTGCTAGAGTGATTGCGAGGGCTGATTTAGCTTGAGAAAAATTATCATATAGTAGTCTATGATGCGCCCATGTAATTGAGATGCCTAAAGATAGAAGGATTGTTGCATTAAGTAGGGGGATTTGGAGAGGGTTAAAAGGTGGATTCTTTGTGGGGGCCAGATTATCCCTACTTCGATATTGGGGGATAATCTTCTATGCAAAAAAGCTCAGAAGAAAGAAATCTATTGGAAAAAATCAGAATTTATTGGTTCCAATTTGAAAGTTACTGGTGAAATATCGCCAATACATTTCCCATTGGAAATCTATTGGTTTCCAATTGGTGCATATATCAAATCCTATTAGTAATATATTGGAAACTTGCCCAAAATAAGTCCAATTGGAAATCTATTGGATTGGTATCACAATTATAATTGGATATTTATTGGAATAATTTCCAGTACTAATCCAATTGGTTTCCCATTGCTGCATATACAAAAATCCTATTATAAATTTATTGGAAACTTTTCCAATATAAATTCAATTGGAAACCTATTGGATTGGCGTCACAATTCCTACCAGATATTTATTGCAATAATTTCCAAAATGGTTCCTATTAGTTTCCAAATAGCGTTTATACCAAAATTCTATTGGAAATGTATTGGAAACTTTTCCAATATAAATGCAATTGGGAAGCTATTGGATTGGTGTCACAATTCCTACCAGATATTTATAGGAATAATTCCATTCCAATACAAATCCAATTGCTTTAGAATTGGTGCATATATCACAGTCCTATTGGAGATTTATTGGTAATATTTATAATATAAATACAATTGGTAATCTATTGGGTTAGTGTCACAATTCCTACTGGTTATTTATTAGATTAATTTCCAATATGATTCCAATTGTCGTAAATACCGAATTCCTATTGGAAATTTATTGGAAACTTTTCCAATATAAATCCAATTGTTAATATTTGGGTTGATATCACAATTCCCGCTGGAAATTTATTGAAATAATTTCCAACACAAATATAATTCGCGCAACAGTCCTAGTGGAGGTTTATTGGTAAACTCTCCAATATAAATTCAATTGGTAATCCTTGGGTTTGGTGTCGCAATTCCCATTGAACATGTGCTTTGGCCTCGTGGTTCAACCCATACAAAACCTACATACCCTGTATTAAAACCAATAAATATTTGAATTGCGTATAAATTTATATTTTTGAGTACATTCAGGAGTATTTCCAGAGAAGCACTTGGGGCTGTTCTCATGGCTCCTGTAATGCCGACACAAGCCAGCCTTTGTAGAGTGCGCAGATCAGACTGCACAGTCCTTAAAGTAACTCTTGGCCACCAGACCACAGCTGCATAAGAAAGGATAGGTCTGATGATCATGGTGTAAAACCAGTACACAGCTCTGGGGCTTAGGCCCCAGGTCTTGCAAACTGCACTTCCAGTTCTCCAAAATAACATTTTGCAATTACTTGACTTATATTGGTGGAAGCATGTGGCTTTCCATGTTCAGTTTGCTATCCAGGATGACACCGAGGTACTTCATCTCGGTGCTCTCCAATAGGTCCTTTCCGAATAAGGAAATGCACTAGAACATGCCTTTTATCCTTTTATTCGAACAAGACAGTTTTATTAGGATTAACCATCAGGTTGACCTCTCTGCACCAGCTCTCAGGACTCGATGCTCAGGGCCCTCCTCATCTACGTCCTTCACTGTTACCCGGGAATTTGCCAGTAATGATGATAGCAATATGATCAGCATAATCACGAAACAGCGACATCCTCCCCTGTTCAACCTCCGAACAACCGACTGGTGGAGACCATCAGGGAGTCACACAGCGAGGAGAATATCAGTTTCCAGTCAGTTAACATAGATTTAAGTGCAAAAGCCACAATGTGTCACTTATACCAAACATTTTCGCAGCCTTAAGTATAACTGCGCATCGAGTCCTTATCAAAGGCTCCCTCAATATCAAGAAAAACTGCTAGCGCAATTTAGCTTGTAGCCCAATTCCCTTCTCCAGGCAAGCTACTTCATGCCATCCAGGGTGGTCTCGGCCTCAGACCTGCCTTTCTGATGAGGCATGCTGCACAGCCAACAGAGGAAGAGTTGCAAAGAACCTCCTCTCTAATATAACTGTCCACCCATCTTTTCTACCAGAATTTTTAGGAGAAAAGAGGTAAGGTTTAATTGGCCTAAATGCATTAGCTTCCAGGTAATCAGATTTACCAGGCTTGGGTCAGGAAGGAGTTGCTTGAGACAGCTTGCCAGGTGCTAGGTAAATGCCATAGAGCAATACAAGCACTGTAGATTCTCAGCAGTCAGAGGGCATGGAATCTGGTCTGCCCTCCTGCCAGAGGATGGGGAAAATCCCATGCAGCTCCGGGGACTCCTAGGGCTTAAATGAGCCTTACAGCCAGCATATAAGTCTAGAATCCGTGACGACCTTACTCGCCACCTGCCCAATCTTCCCTTTTGGTTCAATTGATCCTCAAAGGGCAAGTACCATTGCCACCATTGCTGATGAGCTTCAGAGACCGGAAAGTGTACATCTAACGTATCTGTCAGGAGACTGTCCTTACCGGACGTGGAAAAACTGGCATCTTTCAACTTAATGGTGTCAAGATGCTTAGTATTATCATGTGCTAAAATTTTCATCGCATTTTGGCCGTACTGGGAACATCCACCATGTTCTCACATAAGTCCCTCCACGAAGCCTTCTTGGCATCGCGGATAGACTTTTGGTAGGTGGTGAGGGTGCGTTTATAGGCATCCCAATCACCCCCCTTCTTTGCCCTATTGAAGAGCCTACGAGTTTCTTTGCGCAGCCTGCCAATCTCGTTGTTCCACCGAGGGCACTAACCTTGGCCAGTTGGCAGGCTTTGCTGGACAATTGCGGTGATAGGAATCGATAATGGACCGTTGAACGCGGTCAACAGCCAAATCAAAATCCAACACTGATGACAGCCGTGGCTTATCACCCTTAAGGAAGAAGCTTAAGTCTTCCCTGTAACCGGACCAATCTGTGCCCCTAGGGTTACGAATAGTAGTACAAGCCCATACAGGTTTGACCAGAATATTAAAGCAAATGTGTCTGTGATCCGACAAACGGTTCATTAGACACATACCAGTTCTTGATTTTATCTGCGACATTCGCCCTATAGTCTTGATGGTTATATTTGGGTGGTTTGTTACATCCATTATATAGAGTAATTGAAGGGATGGGAAGGCAATGAAAATAAGTATGAAAGCGGGGATGATTGTTCAGAAAGTTTTGATTTCTTGCCCCTCCAACAGAAGCCGATTTGAGTATTTATTAATTAATGAATTAACTATCATCTAGGAAACTAGGATGGTGATTAAGATTAAAATAATTAAAGTATGATCGTGGAAAAAGATTATTTGTTCCATAATAGGTGAAGCTGCGTCTGGGAAGAGAATTTTATTTCAAGTTGCCATAATTGAATACTTAATTTAATTGAGTGTTAGTATGACTTATCGGCGGATGTTGATGCGCCCATTCTACAGAAGTTGGTATATGGGACGAGAATATTAAAACTCGTTGGGTTACTATACTTTCTCAAATGATAAAAATTTAATTAATTACTGCAATCATGGATAGAGTGGAACCAAGCGAGGATATGACATTTCATGAGGTGTAGGCATCTGAGTAGTCAAAATAGCGTCGGGGTATCCCCCCCAGACCGAGAAAGTGTTGGGGAAAAAAGGTTAAATTAACACCCAAAAATATAAGGATAAAGTGTGTTTTTAACCACTTAGGGTTTATAACTAGCCCTGTAAATAGGGGCATTCAGTGGACAATTCCCCCTATAATGGCAAAGACTGCCCCCATTGATAGAACATAATGAAAATGTGCGACTACATAGTAGGTGTCATGGAGGAATAATATCTAGTGAGGAGTTTGCCAAGATTACTCCTGTAAGCCCCCCTATAGTAAATAAAAAGACAAAACCTAGACTTCAATCAAGAAGAGAGGTATCTAAATTTAGCTTTGATCCTTGTATTGTCGCTAATCAGCTGAAAATTTTAATTCCTGTCGGGTGTGAAGCAATTATTATTGTAGCAGCGGTGAAGTAAGCCCCGTGTGTGTGTACATCTATCCCTACAGTGAATATGTGATGGCTCAAACAACAAAGTCTAAAATACCAATAGCTAGCATTGCGTATATTATTCCTTAGTGTCCCAAATGGTTCTTTTTTCAATGTTTGGTGACTAATAATGTGGGAAACTATACCGAATACTGGGAGAATTAAAATATATACTTCCGGATGGCCAAAAAATCAGAATAGGTGCTGGTATAAAATTGGGTCTCCCCCTCCTGCTGGATCAAAAAAAGAAGTATTAAAATTACGGTCAGTTAAGAGTATTAAGATAGCTCCCGCGAGAACTGGTACTGAGAGTAGAAGGAGAATTGCTGTAATTTTAATTGATCAGACGAATAAAGGTACTCGTTCCAAAATTATCCCCGGGGTTCGTATATTAATTACAGTTGTGATAAAATTTACAGCCCCCAAAATTGAGGAGATACCTGCTAAATGCAAAGAAAAAATAGTTAGGTCAACAGAGGGCCCTCTATGGGCTAAATTTCTTGATAGAGGGGGGTAAACTGTAAACCCGGTGCCGGCTCCACTTTCTACTATGGTTGATCTTAAAAGTAATAGGAAGGAAGGTGGTAGTAATCAAAATCTTATATTGTTTAAACGGGGGAAAGCTATATCTGGGGCTCCTAGTATTAACGGGACTATCCAGTTCCCGAAACTTCCCATTATAATAGGTATAACTATAAAGAAAATTGTGACAAAAGCGTGGGATGTAACAATTACGTTGTAAATCTGTTCATTTTCTATTATTGAACCCGGTTGCCCTAATTCAATTTTTTTTTTGCTCCAGCCTAAGGCCCGAGGCCCGATTTCTATTTTATTTATATCTTTATTCTTAATTATTACTGAATTATTTCTAAAATATGGTTTGACTACCCCCAGTTTTTGGGATATTCATTGATTCATTATAACTAAATACTGCTTGCCAAACTGTAAGCATGGTGGAAGAGATGAAACAGCAGGTACGATGGCAGTTTGTGTTTTATGTCTATCAAGTTACCACATTGGTTGTATTGGTATCAAGGTGACAGAGGCTAAGAGATTCTATTGCTGCTCCCAGTGTCGATCTGGTTTAAAACAAGCTTTTGAAACTACTAAACAACTTGGAAGTGTCCAGAATACAAATTGAGTCCTTGAAACAAGACCTTATTAAAATAAAAGGTGATCATACAACTAAATCTAACTACTTCTGTGATGGCAAATTTAACGTACTGGTCACTCAAGTTGATCAGATCTTAAAAGACATAGGATGTTTAAAGAAAGATGTTAAAACCATTGATGAAAGTTTTACAGATGAAGTAGAGTCTATAACAACGGATATCGCAACTTTGCAAGAGAAATACGAAGTCAATGATTCGACTACACAACAGTTACTAGACATCTCGAACAGGTTAAACGTATGTGAAGATAATAAGCGACAGGATAACCATGAATCGAACACGCTGACTGAACAGGTATTTTTAGACAACAACAGTGAAGATGTAACAATTAACAAGGTAAAAAACTCAGATACTTACGCTGGGAGGTTCACTCAGGGGATGGTGAATCGAAATAACTCACAAAAAAGCTCAACCTCAAAATCTAGTCCACCCCTGAGAACAAAGAGGAATAATAAACAACTCCTGCGTAATGGAAATAGCAATTCCACAAGGAATAATATGGTAGGCACTAGGGATGTCCGTGTAAATAGAAAGTCAGCCTCAGAAAAACTTGAAAGAACTATGCCAATTGATAAAAAGAAAAACTGTAGCATAAAATTTTCATCTCAATATCATAATTACTTTATTGGAAACTGTTCTAAGTCCATGTCAGAAGTGGACATGAAAACATTACTGAATACAATTGGCTTAACTTACACAGATATAAAAAAAGACTGCTCGTTCATTAAACCCCAACACATTATATACAACTGCTTTGTGGTGCGATCTACTGAAAGTAAAGAAAGTTTTCTATTCCCAGAAATCTGGCCAAAAGGCTTATATGGTATTTGCCTGTCCTGTGACCAGAAAGATTCAAAGAAGATCTGGGGCACGTCTGACGATGTGCTTCTATCACATTATGGATATGTTCCATTATATAAATATGCAATTTTAAATGGGGATGAAGAAGCGGCGGAAGAAGACATTGTTTCCTATCTAATCAGTCTAGGAATTGAAAACCCGGAAATCTCAATCATAGAATCTAATAACTGGGGAAAATCTTTCCTACTGGTTTGCAATGCGAAATATCATAAAATTGTTTCCAACAGAGAGAACTGGCCACGTCCACTAAAGATTACTAGATACAGAGAACCAAAATCTGAGGGAAATAATAAAAAAGATGATACAACTTTAATACAAGCACTTGGGGGCTGTGATAATTGACTTTCTGGGATCAACCAGGCGGTACCCAAGATAAGTAATAACAAAGGCCTCCGTATATGTCACCTTAATGTTAGAAGCCTAAAATATATGGGTCGGTTGGAAGACATAATTCACCTCATAAACCAATACAACATAGATATATTTGCTTTAACAGAAACCTGGTTAACAAGTGACATTCCAGACATAATTTTTAACATAGATGGATATAATTTAATGAGAAAAAACCGTGACTCACACAGAGGTGGTGGAGTTTGTATTTTTTATAAAGAATCTTTAACTATTAGTAAAGCTGAGTTTGACACGAGCCTAAACCTAGAAAATGACTATTATGAAATACTATGGTGCAGGTTAGTTGAAGAAAATTCTAAACCAATACATATAGGTGTTTGTTACCTTCCTCCGGACCTAGATCCAGACTTAATATCTGACGAATTAAAACTAATTGTACAAACTGCCAGGGAGAATAATACCGAAGTACTACTATTGGGGGATTTCAATTGTGATCTCCTTCACAATCCATATTCTAAAAAAACTAAAATATTGATTAATTCTATGGAAGACTATAAACAAATTATACAAGACCCGACTAGAGTAACTATGAAAGGTGCAACATTAATTGATCACATTTATGTGACTCATCCAAATCGTATTTCGTATCAAGCTGTTATACCAACTGGCATCTCAGACCATGATCTTCTACTATGCATCCGTAAAAAGAGTTGCCCAAAAATTGACAAGAAAATTACAAAAGTTAGGAATAACAGAAATTACAATGTTCATGCTCTAATTAAGGATATTACGTTCAAGCTGGATGGGTTGGATTTCAAGAATGTAGATGAAGGTGTCACAAAAATGCAAGCCTCAATTTGGGAAGCAATGGACTACCATATACCTATGAGGTCTAAACACAAATCAGTAATAACCTCTCCAAGGCTCACAAATGAAATTAAACATCTAATACACAGCAGGAACATCCTGAAGAAAAGGTCTTATAGGAACCCAATCCTTGCAGATAAATACAAATGTCTACGTAACTTAGTAACGTATAAGCTACAGTGTGAAAAACGAAACTTCTTTGAAAAAAGATAACTTTGTCCAAGGACCTGGGTGCTGTCTGGAAGACCTTGTAACCTTACTTAAAGAATGCCACCCATAAAATCAATTCTATTAGAGACTCTAATGACAAACTGACCAGTAATCCGGTGGAAATCGCGGAATTATTTAATAAAAAATTTATTAAAAATCAAGCTTCCACACAGAACGCCACAGATATAATTCAAGGTGACTCGCCCATGACGGATGAAATTTTCTCATTACTTGAAGTAACTGAAGATCAAGTATTCAGTTACTTGAAAAAATTACGAACAACCAAAGCTACGGGCACAGATGGCCTCTCTTGTTCTTTAATTAAAGGCCTAGCAATTATCTTGGTCCCAATGTTAACAAAACTCATTAATATGTCTATTAAGACAAACACTTTCCCATCAGCCTGGAAAAGAGCAAAAGTCATTCCCATTCTCAAAGCAGGTGATCTAACGGACCTGGAAAATTACCGTGGAATATCAATTCTTCAAATTCTATCAAAAACACTGGAGAGGTGTGTTTATGACCAGCTATTAACTTTTGTCCTTCTACACAATTTGTTATCACCAAATCAATCGGGCTTTAGACCAGGTTACTCCACCACAACATGCGCTATAAATCTCCACCAAACAATAATAAAAGATAATAACTTTGTCCAAGGACCTGGGTGCTGTCTGGAAGACCTTGAAACCTTACTTAAAGAATGCCACCCATAAAATCAATTCTATTAGAGACTCTAATGACAAACTGACCAGTAATCCGTTGGAAATCGCGGAATTATTTAATAAAAAATTTATTAAAAATCAAGCTTCCACACAGAACGCCACAGATATAATTCAAGGTGACTCAACCATGACGGATGAAATTTTCTCATTACTTGAAGTAACTGAAGATCAAGTATTCAGTTACTTGAAAAAATTACGAACAACCAAAGCTACGGGCACAGATGGCCTCTCTTGTTCTTTAATTAAAGGCCTAGCAATTATCTTGGTCCCAATGTTAACAAAACTCATTAATATGTCTTTTAAGACAAACACTTTCCCATCAGCCTGGAAAAGAGCAAAAGTCATTCCCATTCTCAAAGCAGGTGATCTAACGGACCTGGAAAATTACCGTGGAATATCAATTCTTCAAATTCTATCAAAAACACTGGAGAGGTGTGTTTATGACCAGCTATTAACTTTTGTCCTTCTACACAATTTGTTATCACCAAATCAATCGGGCTTTAGACCAGGTTACTCCACCACAACATGCGCTATAAATCTCCACCAAACAATAATAAAAGATAATAACTTTGTCCAAGGACCTGGGTGCTGTCTGGAAGACCTTGAAACCTTACTTAAAGAATGCCACCCATAAAATCAATTCTATTAGAGACTCTAATGACAAACTGACCAGTAATCCGGTGGAAATCGCGGAATTATTTAATAAAAAATTTATTAAAAATCAAGCTTCCACACAGAACGCCACAGATATAATTCAAGGTGACTCGCCCATGACGGATGAAATTTTATCATTACTTGAAGTAACTGAAGATCAAGTATTCAGTTACTTGAAAAAATTACGAACAACCAAAGCTACGGGCACAGATGGCCTCTCTTGTTCTTTAATTAAAGGCCTAGCAATTATCTTGGTCCCAATGTTAACAAAACTCATTAATATGTCTATTAAGACAAACACTTTCCCATCAGCCTGGAAAAGAGCAAAAGTCATTCCCATTCTCAAAGCAGGTGATCTAACGGACCTGGAAAATTACCGTGGAATATCAATTCTTCAAATTCTATCAAAAACACTGGAGAGGTGTGTTTATGACCAGCTATTAACTTTTGTCCTTCTACACAATTTGTTATCACCAAATCAATCGGGCTTTAGACCAGGTTACTCCACCACAACATGCGCTATAAATCTCCACCAAACAATAATAAAAGAACTGGAGGAAAACAAAATTGTTGGAGTCGTTTTCCTGGACTTATCAAAAGCCTTTGATAGAGTTAATCATAGCTTGTTAATTAAAACTTTTAAAAATATCGGTGGCGTGGGGTGGCGGAGTGGTTAGCACTTTCGCCTCGCAGCAAGAGGAGCCGGGTTCGATCCCAGCTTGTGGCACTGGGTGAAAACTCGGAACAACTCCTTCTGCGTTGAATTTGCAAGTTCTCTCCCCACTGGTTTAAGGGGTTTTCCCCCGAGTTCTTCAGTTTCCCCTTCCATAAAAACTTGTCTAGGTTAACGGTAATAGTTAGTGTAGGGAGCTGTTGGCTCAATCTCGTGGCATGCAGGGCTTGCCACCACCCTCCTACGCATTGTAACCCGGCCACCTGAATTAAGGGCTTCAAAAGTCGCATGATGACTTAGGCCTAAGGTGGTGCCTTGGGTATTAGCCTAGCTGATTATTATTATTATTATTATTATTATTATTACAACTGATTGGTTTGAATCTTATCTAACGGATAGATCTCAAAGTGTCTTTATTAATAGCAAGGAATCGAGTGTTGCTCAGATAGTGTCTGGTGTTCCACAAGGAAGCATCCTAGGCCTGTTAATGTTTAACATATATATCAATAATAACTACAAATCCTTATCAACCTCAAAATCCTTTGAATACGCTGATGACAATTCCATTTTGAATTCTGACCATGTTACTAATATTAATATTTTAACAAATAATCAGGAGAGTGACTTTAACTCCCTTAAAAACGTTTTAGAGGCTAAAAATATGCAGGTCAATCTATCGAAAACTGTTTTTATGATTTTCTCCCCTCAGCGCTTTAAATCTAGCACTAACTTAATCGAATCCCTCGGAAATACTGGTCTGAAAAGAGTGAAAACATATAAATATTTAGGGTTGATATTTGATGAGGACCTATCGTGGAAACCACATATAGACTATGTTATTTCAAAAGTCAATAAGCGACTATGGTTGTTAAATCGATTCTTCAAGATTTTGGATATACATAATATCAAGTTATTGCATGACTTATTAATAATGCCAATAATTGATTACGGCAACCTTCTATATATGAACGGACCTAAATTATACGTAATCCACAATAAATGTGGTAAATTTATGTTGCATAAAAATATAAGATCATTTGCAACAGAAATGTGTGCGGAACTGGACTGGATGACGCTGGAACAGAGATACATTTGGATGCTTCTAACTTTCATGTTCAGGGTGAATATATCAAAAGTACCAGAATATATTCTGAACTTATTTGAAAAAAATGTACATCATAAGTACAGTACTCGTGAGAAACTGACTAACTTCTCTCTGGTCCCTAAGGTCAATAAATTCAGTAAGCAAAATCTGAGTGTCTCTGGGGTAAAATATTGGAATGAACTGCCCAGAGATTTAAAAAATAGTCAATCATTAGGGAGTTTTCGTCAGAATGCTAAAGACTACGTAATTGGACAATTTTATCATTTTTGGTATATCTCTTAGATTTAATTTAATTTTAATGTAATGGACCCCTCTGTAAAAAAGTTTTTTCAACTTAGTAGGATTTATCCAATAAAAGCTTATTTTATTATTATTATTATTATTATTAGGATGCTTAGGGCAGAGCCAACCATTGCGGCTCAAACTCAAAAAATTATATATAGTGTCCCAATATCCTTATGGTCAGTTGAACATAATCATCCCGGTAAAATGTCTGAAAATAGGAGGTAAATTGTAAATTTATTGATAGATTATTCCTTTTACTATGGCTTTATAGTTTAAAAAAAAATTTAAAATTGCAAATTTTAAGATATACGTTATTAAAGCTTAATTTTTATTAATGTTAACTTTGAAGGTTTATAGTTTTTTTAACTTAAAAGCTTTAATAGCTTAGTATAATCAGTGGGCCTAACAAAAGGAATAAAATTGAAAGTCAGTTTTGTTCTTTTTGTAGTTTAGGAGGGCTTTGATTAATAATAATAATAATAATAATAGATTTATTCATTGGATCATCATATAAGTTTACAACTTCTTTACATAAGAGTCCAGTTACACATTAATTAAATTAAATTAAAATAAAGAAGAAGGAGAAATTTCCAACTAAGGCAGTATAAGTAACTCGTAGATAAAAATATAAGTTAATTATAGAACCTAGCAATATTAAGAGAATTAGGAGGTATCTGGCATTTGTAAGTAGCAGTGCTAGAACTAGGATCTTTGGGAAAAATCCAATTATAGGGGGTATCCCCTCCAGACTTAACATCAGTAGGTAAAGGGGTAGTTTGGACCCTCTGAATATAAATATAGTTTTGTTAAGTGAGCTAATATTATGTCTACTTAAAATATTTGATAAAATAGCTAAGGTAATTGAGTAGACACCCTTACCAAAAAATAAGTTGGCTAAAAACCACTTAGGACAACTTGTATTTCAACTTGGTTTTCAGTTTGTATTTGGGACAAATGCCTACTTAAAAATAACTTAAATCCTCTTTATTAACCAACTTATTTCCAACTAAACCAGAATCAACATTTACATTTAACTACTTAAAAGCAACTTAAATCCTACTAGGGAAACATATAAAAACCAACTTAAAAATATTATGTAATTTCCTGACTACTTAAAACCAACTAATTATAAACTTAGCAAAAGCAGTATTTTCCTACCAACTGAATAACAACTTATTACCCCTTTAATAGTAACTTGAAATATGCTGACAACTTGAGCCTACTTAATACCAACTCAATATCAACTAATAAGGTGTATACAAACTAAATACAAACTGAAATCCAACTTATTTTTTGGTAAGGGCAAGAAAATAAATTATAAAGATTTTTAAGTTAAGTTTTAGTGCCACTAGGAGTCAGGCTAAATGGGAGATAGACGAAAATCCTAGAACTTTTTTTGTAGAAGTTTGGTTGAATCCTCTTAAGACTTCAAAAATTAATGATAGTACAATATAAAATAAAAGATTTATTTTTGTTATTGTTAAGGTTACTAGGAGTAACAGGGTTAATTTTTGCCATGTCAGGATAATAAATGTGTTTATCCAACTTACAATTTCTAAGAGCGTAGGGACTCAGAAATGTAGTGGGGCTGCCCCTATTTTCGTTATTAACGCTAAGAGCGTAAGAGAAGAGAATGAAAAATTTATTTCTATTTGTACGGATCTGATAATAAGTATAGAAGAAGCTACCCCCTGAACAAAGAAATATTTTATAGCAGCTTCTGAGCTGCTAATATTTATTTTATTAATGATTAAGGGGATAAGGCCTATCAAGTTTATTTCGAGGCCAAATCAGATTAAAAATCAGGATGTTGCTCTAAGTGCGATTGTTGGCCCTAATAAAACTATTATTAAGAAAATTAGGTTAGCAGGTTTTATGATTATAAAAGGAGTTATTCTCATCGTTAGGTTATGGGCCTAAAAGCTTAGTTAGCTTACTTTTAAGTTTTGGTGTCGTTGCACAGTGCTCTTTGAAGGCACAGGAGATAATTGTCTTATTAAACTTAATTTTACCTTTTTTCTTTTCTAGCCCAAACAAGAAAAAGGAAAATTAGGTTATGTTAATATATTTATATATTATTGTTAAGTGGTTCAGTTAGGTATTCTTTTAGGGAGTTATTGTTTTGTTTAGGTTCTGGGATAGAATAATTTAAGCTAAAATCTTTTATAGTTGCTTTAAAGTTTTATATGCTTTTTGATAGATCTTAAGGTAGAAATATTATTTATGTTTATTTAATTTTTTTATATATAGATTAAAGTGAATTAGCCAGCTAAAAGCGTGCCAGCCGCTGCGGTTATACGTAAGGTTTATATAAAGTTTGTTTATGCGCATTCTGACTTAAATTTTTTTTTAAAAAATTAGGGCTAATTCGTTAAATATTATTCTTTTATAAATTTTTATGGTTTGTTGGATGAAAAGTTAGGGTTAAGACTAGGATTAGATACCCTCCTATGCTAATTTATATTGTTTTAAGGAATAATGTAAAAATTAAAGAATTTGGGGGTGTTTTATCCTCCTTGAGGAACTTGTCCTGTAATCGATGTACCTCGATAAATCTTCCCTTACCAAAAAATAAGTTGGCTAAAAACCACTTAGGACAACTTGTATATCAACTTGGTTTTCAGTTTGTATTTGGGACAAATGCCTACTTAAAAATAACTTAAATCCTCTTTATTAATCAACTTATTTCCAACTAAACCAGAATCAACATTTACATTTAACTACTTAAAAGCAACTTAAATCCTACTAGGGAAACATCTAAAATTCAACTTAAAAATATTATGTAATTTCCTGACTACTAAAAACCAACTATTATAAACTTAGCAAAAGCAGTATTTTCCTACCAACTGAATAACAACTTATTACCCCTTTAATAGTTACTTGAAATATGCTGACAACTTGAGCCTACTTAATACCAACTCAATATCAACTAATAATATGTATACAAACTAAATACAAACCGAAATCCAACTTATTTTTTGGTAAGGGTTACCTTAGTTTAATTAAATGATTGAGTTTATATAACGTTGTTGTTAGATTACTTAGTTAAATAAATTGTTAGTTTTCATTATAGATAGGTTGGTTTTGTTACTTCAAATCAAGGTGTAGTTTATGCTCAGGTAGAGATGTGTTACTTTAGTAAAGGTTTGGATCATGAATTGAATTTTTGTGTGAAAAAGGATTTATTAGTAAATTTTTATTAATAAGATGAGTTGATCGCCCTTACCAAAAAATAAGTTGGCTAAAAACCACTTAGGACAACTTGTTTTTCAACTTGGTTTTCAGTTTGTATTTGGGACAAATGCCTACTTAAAAATAACTTAAATCCTCTTTATTAATCAACTTATTTCCAACTAAACCAGAATCAACATTTACACTTTTAACTACTTAAAAGCAACTTAAATCCTACTAGGGAAACATCTAAAAACCAACTTAAAAATATTATGTAATTTCCTGACTACTAAAAACCAACTAATTATAAACTTAGCAAAAGCAGTATTTTCCTACCAACTGAATAACAACTTATTACCCCTTTAATAGTTACTTGAAATATGCTGACAACTTGAGCCTACTTAATACCAACTCAATATCAACTAATAATATGTATACAAACTAAATACAAACTGAAATCCAACTTATTTTTTGGTAAGGGTTAACATACGATTTTTATATTTTTTATTGCTTGTGGTTAGTGAGGCTTAATAGCGGCTTGTTGTTTACTAACATTTTTTTGTTAAGAATTAAAGGGTTATAAAGAGAAGATTTTAGTTTTAAAAAATTGTTCATAAAGATTTAATTAGTAAAGATAAAAACTTGTTTTTTTGGTTAAGTTTTAGTTAAATTAGTTTTAATTTAAGTTTAATAGAGGAATTCGGCAACCATTTACCTTAACTGTTTATCAAAAACATTTCTTTAAGGATAGTTATTTAAAGTAAATTCTGCCCCCTTGGTTGAACTAAAGGGCCGCAGTAGCCTGACTGTGCTAAGGTAGCATAATCATTTGGTTTTTAATTAAGATATGGTATGAAGGGATAAATAGGGTAAGTCTGTCTTTTTTAAATATTTTGAACTTAAATTTTTAGTAAAAATGCTAGAATTAGTCTACGGGACGATAAGACCCTATTAAGCTTAATTGATTTAGTTTTAAAAAAATTTCTAGCTTCATAACTAAATTAATTATACTGGGGCGGTAAACTAATAAACTAAGTTCAGTTAAAACTAATGAAGATCCACTTCTGTTGAAATAAGATTAAGTTACTTTAGGGATAACAGTATAATATATTTTTGGAGTTCTAATCGAAGAGTATGTTTGTTACCTCGATGTTGAATTAATTAAATTTTAAGGTGAAGAAGCTTTACTAGTTAGTCTGTTCGACTATTAAAAAATTACATGATTTGAGTTCAAACCGGTTTAAGCCAGGTTGGTTTCTATCTATAGTTTTTAAAAATAGATATTAAAGTAGTGAAGGATAAAATTTCGACACCGGAGGCTTACTTGGAAATTAACTAAATTATAAAATCCCTAAAGCATTGTCAACAAAACCACGAAAAACAGATACTTCAGAAGTCAAACATCTCCCGAAAGATACAGTTCTCGATTAAGATGCGATCTTGTGTACTTTAATGACCATGTTTAATTAATTATGGAGAATATCACTTCACAATTCTGTATAAAAACATGTTAGTAGTAACACTTTTAAAATTTATACAGAGGTTAAGTTATTGTTATATTATTATGTATTTATACAATGGGGTTTAAATAAAATGGCACAAATGAGTTACTTATTTGTTTGGCTTGTTGATTTACTTACATTTAAGTATTTAAAAGTTTAAAAAGTTTTTAAAAATGAACCATTTCAACTTAGATATTATCAATTTCTTTTAAGCAGGCCATTGTATTATTTTTAAAGGAGTTAAGATTATGGTTATACAAGTCTAAGGGGTTATCGGTATTATACAATTTGTTAAAGTTAATTTGAATGCGAGTGATAGGGTTAACAAATTTAAAAAAATTTATATAAAACATTTCCTTGTTACGTGTATTACTCTTAGGTATTTTAAAGTGAAGACATGATATTAATAACGAACAGCAAATTTGATTATTAATAAGTTTGTAAATAAAAACAGCTTCTTGCAAATTTAAGTCAGTTAAATATCGTAGTAAGTTTACATTTTAACAAGGTTTTATCGTAGTTAGTATCACTCGATTTACAAAAAAAAATTATGTATAAATATGCAAATTTTCGTTGTACCCTTTTGGCTTGTATCTATAATATTAAAAATTTTATTTATAATATTAAAAATATAATTTATAATATTAAAAATATAATTTATAATATTAAAAATATAATTTATAATATTAAAAATATAATTTATAATATTAAAAATATAATTTATAATATTAAAAATATAATTTATAATATTAAAAATATAATTTATAATATTAAAAATATAATTTATAATATTAAAAATATAATTTATAATATTAAAAATATAATTTGTAATATTAAAAATATAATTTATAATATTAAAAATATAATTAATAATATTAAAAATTAAAAATATAATTAATAATAATAAATATTAAAAATATAATTAATAATATTAAAATTAAAATTATAATTAATAATAAATATTAAAAATATAATTAATATTAAAAATTATAATTAATAATAAATATTAAAAATATAATTAATATTAAAAATTAAAAATATAATTCATAATAATAAATATTAAAAATTAAAAATATAATTAATAATATTAAATATTAAAAATTAAAAATATAATTAATAATAATAAATATTAAAAATATAATTAATAATATTAAAAATTAAAAATATAATTAATAATATTAAAAATTCAAAATATAATTAATAATAATAAAATTTTAAAATTTCAACTTAATGGAAAAGACAGGTTACTTAATTATATGAATAATGGGTTCCTAATGGGAGCAACAGTACAGGTGACCAAATGGGGAACTAATGGACTCAAATGAGGACCTATTGGAGGTAACTGGGACCCTAATGGGACCATTCGTTTCCCATCATTCCATTAAAAACCCAATTGGAAACTAATGGAAATTTATTGTGTCCTGCTGGTTTTTTTTTCATAAGGGCAGTTAAAAACTAAGTACTGCTAAGTTAGTTGACTAATTGGAGACAAGACACTATCTTTGAGACAGACTGAAACTTAAGACGCCCACTACAATTTATGTGTAAGATTTATAATTCAAGTCACCCCAACTATATTCTAGACTATTTTAATAAAGGAAGGGCCCTTTTCTTCCAAACAGCCCAAAAGGGACCTTATGTAAAAAAAGTAAAGGAAAATGGTATAAGACTGTGGAATGCTCTCCCCACCAATATAAAAAGCTGCATAACTTTACCTTCTGGTAATAAAATAAAATTATTTTAATGACCCAGGCCATTTGGTAAAACAATGTATACTCTGAAAGGGATATCTGAATAAAAGTGCTTTTTATTATTAGGTTAAGGTCATTTATAATTTGGGGGGCATCTGATATGACAAAAATAAAAGTTCAGCTGATATTTAGGGGCAGAGATGATATAAACTCAGTTTGGCTTTTTACTCACTTTTTATAAAAAATAAATTGCCGTCTAAGCTTTATAACCCAAATGAAATCCACAATAAATCAATTTTAAGAAAAGCTCTCTTTTCACTTTGTGAGGCACTGCAGGTACCTTTCACTTGCTAGCATGGTCCTAAAGTTCTTAATTACTTCTTTAAATAAACTTGAAATGATCTAATAATAATCGTCTAATCAATGGTCTAATGAGCCCGCCAAAAATGTTGAATGTTATTACTAATAAACAATATATGGTTTTTGTAAAGTAGGGTACACGACGACGTAAAAAGATAAGTTATGAATCCACCAACAGTCAAAACTTAAGAAATATAAGGCAATATGGTTTTGAATACCATTCATTTAACAAAACAAAAAGTGCAGTACTTGATATAGAATCTTTGAATTGGGAATAATACTATCTAGAGCCCCAGTTCAAATTTCCCCCATAGGCTTTAACACAGCATTAGTGAAGATTGGAACGAAAATCATGGGAGGGTTATCAACTACGACAAAAGCCACCTGTGAGCGAAAAATGCAACTATTTAAATGAAAAATTCTTCGATGGCCCCTGCCGCCACCTATTAGCGACTTTGTGAACTATTATAATTTAAAGCTATAAAACAAAACAACGAAGTTTCTTGGTAAATCATATTTCATTTTGAAATAATTTAGAGTATTTTAAAAGATTAAATTGCACTAAAACAAAATAAAGTATGTACAAAATGAATACGAATAAATAATAATGAATATAAATAAATAAATAATGAATATAAATAAATAAATAATGAATATATATAAATAAATAATGAATATAAATAAATAATAATAAATATAAATAAATAAATAATGATTATAAAAAAATAAATAATGAATATAAATAAATAAATAATGAATATAAATAAATAATGATTATAAATAAATAAATAATGAATATAAATAAATAAATAAAGAATATAAATAAATAAATAATGATTATAAATAAATAAATAATGAATATAAATAAATAAATAATGAATATAAATTAATAAATAATGATTATAAATAAATAATGAATATGAATAAATAATGAATATAAATAAATAAATAATGAATATAAATAATATACATTAGCTATTACCGTTTACCTCGCCAAGTTTTTATGGGAAGGGGAAACAAAATGTCTCGGGGGAAAACCCCTTTTACCAGTGAGGAGATAACTTGCAAACTCAACGCAGAAGGAGTGGTTCCGGATTTTCACTAGCTGGGATTGAACCCGGTTCTTCTTGCAGCGAGGCGAAAGTGCTAACTACTCCGCCACCCCACTTTCCAGTATACGTTATCTGTAAAAAGTTATCTAATGGTCTAATAATTTATTTTCTTCTTAAATAGTACCATGCCAGCTCTAAAATTTGTATTTAAGAAAAGTGAAGGTGTTGCGGTGTTTGTAAGCATTTTAAAAGTGGTGTTTTTCCTGAAGTCTTCCTCTGTAAAATGATCACCGCAAACTGCATCTATTGCGTTTGGAACACAGTCTGATCTTCCAATGGCTTTGAGCCATTTTTGCAACAAAGGATTAACTTTACCTGGAAACCTTATTGTAATTTTGAATTATTTAGAATAAAAATGTCTTCTATTTTTTTTTTGGAATATTAGTGCTGCTCCTACTTATGCCAAGAAACTTTTTTGTTTCTTCCATTATTTTCGCAAAACGAAACTGCGCATTTCCTACCCATTATGCTTAAAATTCACTCAAAATCTATTACAAAATAGTGAAGAACTCACAAAAGAAACCTTTATTGTGTTAATAAAGAGTTTTCAGATATACATGACTTTAATTTAAAAAAACGCGTTTTCAAAAAGTTTTTTAAAAACGCGTCGCTTTCCCTCTTCAATTCAAAAGTTAAAATTATAATAGTTCACAAAGTCGCTAATAGGTGACCGCAGGGGCCATCGAAGAATTTTCCATTTAAATAGTTGCATTTTTCCCTCATAGGTGGCTTTTGTCGTAGTTGATAACCCTCCCATGATTTTCATTCCTATCTTCACTAATGCTGTGTTAAAGCCTATGGGGAAAATTTGAACTGGGGCTCTAGATAGTATTATTCCCAACTCAATGTATAGAATATCAAGAAACGCTTTCATGTTAATTCAGTATTATTTAATGTACGTTGAAAACAGCCTCTAGATTATTTAGCACATTTTATGTAGTAATCACCCTCGCGCTTTTTGGGTTCTCCTTTATCTCAGAAATATTTTTAATGAGATAATCTTGTTGAGTAATCAGGTTTCATGAAGACATAAGCGTGTTTGGACAATTTTACATCAGAAATGTGAATTAGCTGATTATTAGAAATAATTATAAATGTTTCATTTTTCCTTTCAAAACTGCAAAAGACATAAGGATATATTTGCAAAATAAGTTAGTAAACCAGAAATAATTTATAAAATCAGTAAAAGTACTGTAAGCCAAATCAATATCAAAAGTAAATATTCATAAACAGAAAGTCTTGAACTTTCTTTAAAGCGCGCGCAATCAAATCTGAGAAACTACTTTATCCCTTTTCGATTGTGCCGGTCCCCTTCGCGGCGCGATACAAATTGCGGAATTGTACAAGGTACATGCGAAAACCGGTCTTTAACGTCTCTATCGTTTATGTCTATTTACTTTTGCCATTGGCAAAGCTGGAGAAAGGCTCACGTGCAAGACTTTCTTTTTATGTATATATACTTTAAAAATAAATAAATAGCTTGTAAAAAATGTCTATTGGCGGCCAGTAGCGGCACCAGGATTTTTCGGGAGGTAGGCCAACGATTTGGAGTCTCCACCAAAATTATGGAGGCCCCCCCACCACAATTTTTTCAAATCCGTCCACGTGGTTTATTTAATTTTTTTGTAGTAACTGGTGAAATTTGTGGGTAAAATGGGTACGCGACGAAAAAATTAAAGTTCATTATGAATTTAAACATTACTAAAAACTGAGTGCGTGTTGATCCTTTTTTGTGTACTGATAACACTTAACAAATGAGTGGTTATTTACTTATTTCTACGACTGAATTCCGGTCTATTAATTTACATTCATTCCTTCGGTACTTCGCATGTACATCCCTCACATCAGAACTTACAACTATACGAAAATGAATGTACGTAGGTACAGTCTGTTAAATAAGTCTTTGCCTATGGGAGTTTTGGCACTTTTCTTAAAATGTCTCGAAACGTGTAAACGATAGAACAACGACAACATAAGCAATTGTTATTTATTTTTTATTTCCTTTCACAAAGCGACAATAGTTTCGGCGGAAACGCTAAATGTCGTTTTTGACAACTTCTTTAATACTCAAATGACGCCCCTGAAACCGACATTTTCGGATTCAGGGTGGTTGACTCATATTTAGAAAGTATCACTGTTATCTCTCTACGAACAACGGTTGAGGAGATATAGCCCGTTGAAACTTTTGTGTAAATTTGAGGAAAACTAAAAGACGTAAAATATCACTTTTGGCATTCCCTTTGATGATTGAGAGCCTTTCAACAACAATTAATATTGTATAGGAATGTTTTGAGAATAGCAGCTCGACGAGAATGCAAACCATGAAAGTAGAAAATAAGCGTAGAAAGCTATTAACACTGGTGTAGCAAAAAGTGGCCGCCATTTAACCCCCACCACCGATTTCGATAAGGTCCTTTTTAGCACAAGTAACATAATATTTATAAATGTGACTCTTCCCATTGGTTCAATGTTAAAACCGTTTCTATCATAATAATGTCAAAACGTCATTCATTCGAAGCAAGGTTGCGTTTTAAAATTTAATTTTCCATACGAGATTTCCTAAAAACTCTTCTAAGTCCCCAAGTGCTTAAACAAATTATTTTAAATATTGATAAAATAATATATTGTATGACATTTTTGTAACAACAGAATATTTTAGAGTTGATTACAGAATCGAGTAGTTACGAACTTATATGCTAATCAATAGTATCTCTAAAATAAATATAATACTATCATGACAAAATATCGATGAACTGAAATGCTCCATCCGATTGATTGAATTAAACGTGTGTTGTTTATCCAACCCGGTTGAATTGTGATAATAGTTTTACAATTTTTAAACTTCTTCTTAGGGCTACACTAATTTGAGATATGTAGATAACTGGAGAAAATGTTCAATGCAGATAAAAGATTTTTTTCCAACAATTAAAACCCCAAAAATCTAAAACTTCGTAAGTCATTACAGAGAGAGTACCGCTCAAGTCTATGCCCGGCATGCAGCTTTCGGTTTAAGTGACGTCCTAGTAATTAAAACTCTCAATACTATGAACAAAACGTGTATAATCTGGAAGCCTATATAATTTATAAAGTATAAATTATCAAAAAATAATTTAAATTCAACATTTCAATTTTTAATTTTAAAATAACCTTACAGGATGAACAGCATTAGGCGATTAATATTAATAAAAATCTACGGTATGGACGCTTTGCGTTATATTCCTTTTAAAGTGCGTTTTATTCGCGGCTTCGATCAGCTATACAGGGTGTTTCGGGTACCTTGGTCAAAAATTATTGAGCGTATACTTTGGCCCATTCTGAGACAAAATTTTTTAGTGAACATGGGTCCTAAACCTCTTCGTGCAAAGTTATGGACCATCTAATATCCGCTGAAAAAAACACGGTAAACACCCTAAAAGTGACGTTTTGTATTTTGGCTTAACCCAAATTGTTTTTCTTTATTACCCAGTTGTTAATAAATGAGATTAAGTGCAGAAATGGGCAACGCTTACGTGTAAATTTAAACGTCAGATCGTTGAAAAACGTCAACAACTTAATCTCATTTAATAACAACTGGGTAATAATGGAAAACAATAAACTTAACTTTCAGGGTGTTTACCGTTTTTGTCGGCTGATATTGGATGGCCCATAACTTTGTTACGATGAGGTTTAGGACCCATGTGCACTTGACATTTTCGACTCCGAATGGCCCAAAGTATACGCTCAATAATTTGTGACATAGGTGCTCGAAACTCCCTGTATAGCGAAAAAAAGTAACCAAATATTTCATTGATTAATTTTTATTTTCCAGTGAAGAGGATCGAATATTGACACACTACAATATTTTAAACAAAAAGTATATGGAAGGTTATTTACGAGTTATATAATTAAATACAATGTTACCTAAATTAAAAAAAATAATCTAACATTTATACATAATTAATACGGTAATGAGGCGCCCCTTATCCTAACGCACTTTCGAAGTCTTTTTCTGAAGGAGAGACAAAGTCTATGAATTAAATCAGGAGGTAACCTGTTATAAGGGGCCTGAACCATGCCGAAAAGGTCATCTCTATTCTCCGGAATTCTTTTTTCCATATAGTCCGGTCGCAAAATGTAAACTTTTACGGAAATCATGCATTTTGTGATAAAAGCATGAAATACTCTTAAAAGTACGATATATAAATCAGTATACTATAACTTTATAACAAACTAGGTTCATTTAATGTTAAATAATTACCGTATAAACTAAAATTACTTTAATAATTAATATTCCTTAATATTAATTAATTATTGTATTATGGATAAATAATCAATTTATATTTAATATTATAGTTAAAGCACAGGAAAAGATATTATTTAAAATAAATAATATCATTTTTAAATGAATAATCAGACGAACTACAAAATTTGAAATATTTCAAAAATGTTTTATTTCTTAAACTATCATAATTTTTATTTTTGTAATTGTAAGTAGGCCTATTATCATTTTTACCATAAAAGTATCTAAAGCTTTGTTAAAAAAGTTAAAAAAATTATATTGTATACAATATTAAATATAACAATATAATTTCCAAGGTTTCCAGGACAATAATATGGAAAATTTTATTAAAATAATTGTTAATTGCCGATTTCGCAGCCACCACATTTGCATAGAGCAGTGCATGGAAGCTGAGCTTTAAGGCACCTACACTGCCCATGGCAACCTTTCAGACACCCACATTTTAAAATTTCTCTCCAGGCTTCACCAGCCGGGGATTTCGTCATCCAAACTACTTTATATTCATCTGTTCCTTCATTTTTGGCCCAACCGAAATCGACTGGCTCAGGCAATTTTGGACTTTCCTTGAAAACTTTACCCCAAACATGACCTGCCTGATACGACACGCGTAATAAATGTTGCAATAGGGAGTCTCTTGTCTACGGTATGTTCTCAATACACCGACTCTTCTGAGTGAAAAGGGTTTTTCTTGCTAAGTTGATGTTGTCGTCTAAACTGCACCGATCATACAATAGGATTACGAACCTCTCGATGATCGGTAGTAGCTGTGATATTTCGGTTGCAGAAAGACCTGTAGAAATCTTTTGCAAAACTGGGGTCAAACTGTCATATACATTCCACGTAGCCCAGGCAGAACTTTTCCCTTTTCCTGCAAAACTGGACGTGGTGTCACAACCAGTCAGTGCGTGAAACGAAGGCAGGGCTTGGCTTTTGGTAGGTCCCAAAACCTTCGCTATAGCTGATACGTTCAGGTATCGGAATGTCTGTCCAGTCCCAAAAGCTACGATTAAACGTTCACACTCTAAGTTGTAAACAGCATAAATACTCAGTACTAGAACATCCGTGTCTACGGTGTGAATTAAAATATTATTGTAGCCTTGTTTTGCTCCATGGGAAACATGCAAAATCATGCGATTGTCGGCCTCTTCGTGTGTGCAAAGAGACAATTCGCCCAACTCGTTTTCTTCCGCACTAAGAGCTTCCGCACCTTTTGTAACGATTACTAAACCAGGAAAATGGGCTTCGGCTACAGTTTTCCCCAGTAACGAAAATAGTTCAGTCTTGTTATCATCGTTTCGGAGGAATTCCGGCCAATTTCGAGGCAAATTTTTTCGCCCTTCAACTCGCGTTCGTATTCCTTTTCCTCTTTTCTTCCTCGTATTAGCTTTCAGACTGTTGTCTGAGTAAATATCGAAAACAACGTCCACCCGACGCACCGAATCGCTAAATTGCCCTTTCACGTATTTAATAAACAACTGGGCATAATCGTTAAATGTTTTAGCCGTGTTGGGTTTCAGAATATTTACTAGGGCCGCTCCATCGATGACTATCATATCGATCTCGGATATGGAGGGAATGTTATTATCAACTCTTACTAACTCTTCTAAAATGTGGGTTAAATCGGATTTTGTCCCTTGTCTTATAGCTCCATTATCTGACAATGACGGTGGATAATTTTGGTTTTCATGGCAAAAGAATTGTTCTAAATTACTCGCTCGAACTTGACAAGCAATATAAAGTTTTGAAAAAAGATCTCTGTCGTGTTTCACTGCAGAAATCTGGAGTTCAGCTTTGCTTTTGATCTTTATTGGTGTCCTGCTAAACATAGGAAATTTGTTTTTAGTTAATTTCTTGGAATTTTCAATCTTTCACTGCTTTACATTCTTTAACACAGCTGCATGACGTCAATCACGTGATTGAAACGTGTTTCCCCCTAACTTTAAACAAGGTAGGTTCTATTTTTAGGTAAATGATTCCAAGTTAAATTTTATTTTATGTACCGAACGAATTCAATTTAATTTTGACATGTTTCTGAATCTTAATTATAAATCAATTATTACTCCGTAGTAGAGTAATTAATTAATGTTAAGTGATATTAATTAATATTAAGTGATAATAATTAATATATAGTAATGTTTAATTCATTATAAAGTTATAGTATACTGATTTATATATCGTACTTTTAAGTGTATTTAATTAAAATAATTACCAGCATACATTTTCTTATTTTAAATAGTATCTTTTAGGCGCTTTAAGATAATTTAGCGTGATATTAATAGAATAAGTAAGAATTGCAGAAAGGTTCATGTAGGGATGCCCCGCAAACAAACCCACCTCTTTCCCCATTGAAGGAGGCGGCTGGACACTGGCGTTTTGGGGGGATCGTTCCCTTAGGAATTTTGCACTTTATCATGGGTTTAAATCGCATTTTACGGCTTTCACGTGGCAGATACCTATTGCCTCCCGTCGGAAATCGATTTAGCATTTCAAAAAATGTAAGTATACAAAATTTCATGCTTTTATCACAAAACGCACGATTTTTCACCAAGCGACCTGACTAATATTGTTGACTAAAAATGCCCACAGCGTCTCTGTCGGATTTAAATCTGGTGAGAGAGCTGGCCAGCCCAAAACATATATACCTCCATGTTCAAGGAATTCAGTTACAATTCTGGAATTATGGGCTGGACAATTGTCGTGTTGGAACCTCAAACTAAATTGTTTTTAGGTTGAATTTGGAAGTAATGTTTTTTTAAATCTGGTGAGAAAGCTGGCCAGCCCAAAACATATACACCTTCATTTTTAACGTTTTTTTTATGGTAATTGGTTTATATAATTTTACGTATTTGTAAAAACCCAAAGTTTTACCCATAAATAAAGATCATACGTTTTTAAAATAGACGTATAACATCTATAACATTTATTATAAAAATGCGGTTAACACCCAAAAAGTTGCTAATATGGCTCGTATTACCGAAGATCAACGCGTCGAAATTATTGCTTTACGAAGGCAAGGTTGCACTTGGAATTTTATCGCGAACCAAGTCGGTTGCTCAAGTCGTGGAGCGCGGTATACATATTCGCGTTATACGAGATTTAACAGGATTCGAGTAAGTTATCAAATTAATCGAAGTAATTGTTCCACCACTTTGATTTAGGCTAAGTTTATTTATAGGATTTAGAGAGAACTGGAAGACCAGTCACTGGTAACCCTCGTCAAAACCGACATCTTGTGAGAGACGCTAAGAGATTGAAATACCTGTCCATAAGAAAATTGAGAGACCGATTTGAAATTACAAACGGCATTAGAGTTCAAGCACCAACAATTTGGGCAAAACTAAAAAAAGCAGGAGAAAGACGCCGAAGGTCAGTCAACAAACCGACATTAACTCCAATGCATAGGCGAGCACGCCTTCACTTCTGCAGATTACTTTTGACTTGGCCGCGGGAAGACCTTGAAAGATTCATTTTGTTCTCGGACGAAAAGGTAAAGGTTTTAAGTAATATTTCCATGCTTATATCTATATAAAATTGTGCTTTTGTTTATTAGTCATTTCAGAGTTCATCGTCATCACATGTTATATGGGTTACGAGAGTTAGAAATCAGCGATTTGATCCTAATGACATTAATTTTACTAAAAGAAGCGGGCGTTTCTCCGTAAACGTTTGTTCATGCTTAGGCGATGGCAGAGTTGGAATTCTCCATCCTATAGAAGGTCGTCTCAACAGCGTGACGTATATTGCAATTTTAAGAAACGCAATGATTCCATCGGTGGCTGCGATTTACAATATCGATGACCTACACCGGTAATTATATTTTATCAAAATTAAAAAACATAACTTCCAAATTCAACCTAAAAACCATTTAGTTTGAGGTTCCAACACGACAATTGTTCAGCCCATAATTCCAGAACTGTCACTGAATTCCTTGAACATGAAGGTGTATATGTTTTGGGCTGGCCAGCTCTCTCATCAGATTTAAGTCCGACAGAGACGCTGTGGGCATTTTTAGTCAACAATATGGAAAAAAGAATTCCGGAGAATAGAGATGACCTTTTCGGCATGGTTCAGGCCCCTTATAACAGGTTACCTCCTGATTTAATTCATAGACTTTGTCTCTCCTTCAGAAAAAGACTTCGAAAGTGCGTTAGGATAAGGGGCGCCTCATTACCGTATTAATTATGTATAAATGTTAGATTATTTTTTTGAATTTAGGTAACATTGTATTTAATTATATAACTCGTAAATAACCTTCCATATACTTTTTGTTTAAAATATTGTAGTGTGTCAATATTCGATCCTCTTCACTGGAAAATAAAAATTAATCAATGAAATATTTGGTTACTTTTTTTCGCTATACAGGGAGTTTCGAGCACCTATGTCACAAATTATTGAGCGTATACTTTGGGCCATTCGGAGTCGAAAATGTCAAGTGCACATGGGTCCTAAACCTCATCGTAACAAAGTTATGGGCCATCCAATATCAGCCGACAAAAACGGTAAACACCCTGAAAGTTAAGTTTATTGTTTTCCATTATTACCCAGTTGTTATTAAATGAGATTAAGTTGTTGACGTTTTTCAACGATCTGACGTTTAAATTTACACGTAAGCGTTGCCCATTTCTGCACTTAATCTCATTTATTAACAACTGGGTAATAAAGAAAAACAATTTGGGTTAAGCCAAAATACAAAACGTCACTTTTAGGGTGTTTACCGTGTTTTTTTCAGCGGATATTAGATGGTCCATAACTTTGCACGAAGAGGTTTAGGACCCATGTTCACTAAAAAATTTTGTCTCAGAATGGGCCAAAGTATACGCTCAATAATTTGTGACCAAGGTACCCGAAACACCCTGTATAGCTGATCGAAGCCGCGAATAAAACGCACTTTAAAAGGAATATAACGCAAAGCGTCCATACCGTAGATTTTTATTAATATTAATCGCCTAATGCTGTTCATCCTGTAAGGTTATTTTAAAATTAAAAATTGAAATGTTGAATTTAAATTATTTTTTGATAATTTATACTTTATAAATTATATAGGCTTCCAGATTATACACGTTTTGTTCATAGTATTGAGAGTTTTAATTACTAGGACGTCACTTAAACCGAAAGCTGCATGCCGGGCATAGACTTGAGCGGTACTCTCTCTGTAATGACTTACGAGGTTTTAGATTTTTGGGGTTTTAATTGTTGGAAAAAAATCTTTTATCTGCATTGAACATTTTCTCCAGTTATCTACATATCTCAAATTAGTGTAGCCCTAAGAAGAAGTTTAAAAATTGTAAAACTATTATCACAATTCAACCGGGTTGGATAAACAACACACGTTTAATTCAATCAATCGGATGGAGCATTTCAGTTCATCGATATTTTGTCATGATAGTATTATATTTATTTTAGAGATACTATTGATTAGCATATAAGTTCGTAACTACTCGATTCTGTAATCAACTTTAAAATATTCTGTTGTTACAAAAATGTCATACAATATATTATTTTATCAATATTTAAAATAATTTGTTTAAGCACTTGGGGACTTAGAAGAGTTTTTAGGAAATCTCGTATGGAAAATTAAATTTTAAAACGCAACCTTGCTTCGAATGAATGAATGACGTTTTGACATTATTATGATAGAAACGGTTTTAACATTGAACCAATGGGAAGAGTCACACTTATAAATATTATGTTACTTGTGCTAAAAAGGACCTTATCGAAATCGGTGGTGGGGGTTAAATGGCGGCCACTTTTTGCTACACCAGTGTTAATAGCTTTCTACGCTTATTTTCTACTTTCATGGTTTGCATTCTCGTCGAGCTGCTATTCTCAAAACATTCGGTTTCAGGGGCGTCATTTGAGTATTAAAGAAGTTGTCAAAAACGACTTTTAGCGTTTCCGCCGAAACTATTGTCGCTTTGTGAAAGGAAATAAAAAATAAGTAACAATTGCTTATGTTGTCGTTGTTCTATCGTTTACACGTTTCGAGACATTTTAAGAAAAGTGCAAAAACTCCCATAGGCAAAGACTTATTTAACAGACTGTACACCCCTAACAGGGAGACGACCCAAGGTGTAACCAAAGATAATTTAAACTTGTACCCTAGATTCGAAATCACTCTCTCGCGCGTTACCGATAGCGTTTACCTACTTCCCGCCGGAACTCAGAAAAAATTCGCTCCATGATTTGCGCCTTACCGCAACCGATGGAGCCCGATTTTTCTGAGGTCATGTGCCGGAAAAGGGTAAACTCTTCGTAACAAAACCATCAATGGGTAAGCTCTCAATATTCGAATCTAGGGTACGAGTTTAAAAAATCTTTGGTGTAACCCACCGATTTTGCTTAAAAGGGAAAAGTTACGCTGGGCTTTCGTTTTGCCATGGCAACCGAAAAGGTTTTAGACAACACCATTTCAAATTTTCTATGTGATTAAACATGGGATAAACACATATTTCAAGGGTCCCCCCTTTGAAAAAACAAAGAAATTTCAAAAAATTTAAATTAAAAAAGAATATGTAAATTGCGAAAATATTTGTATTTTTGGGTAAGAGAGACTATTTTTGGGTGAATTGCTACGTCGTTGGGTAAAAGCATAAACGAAGAACGGGTAAACCCTGGACAAACGACGTACGCGTATTTCCGCCAAAAATTGTT
Organism: Leiobunum rupestre; assembly: GCF_980474605.1. Classification (NCBI taxonomy): domain Eukaryota; kingdom Metazoa; phylum Arthropoda; class Arachnida; order Opiliones; family Sclerosomatidae; genus Leiobunum; species Leiobunum rupestre. Next base: position 180,906 of record NC_143394.1, read on the forward strand.
ATCTTCGGTAGAGGCGCTACTCCGCGCTACTCGCTCGTACTGTTGGTGCACTTTCGTGCCCCCCACCCGAATGTTTATCTCTGAAACTTCCGTTTCCTGTACACGTGAGTCGTGGATCCAAAACGTGCGTTAGGCTTAACACAAACAGGAACGAATTTTAAATTTTAGCAACTTGATATTGCCAAAAATTGACGTAATTTTGAATGACAAGATTAATGGTAAGTTGCGTTATGGCCAATGTGTTTTACGTTTCAAACCAATTATTAAAGTATGTTGATTTTAGACCGTGATAGTAAATCAACAAGTCGGTCAAGACCGTAATATTACCTCTCCTCGGTGCAATTGTATTAGAGTTTCAAAATTCCTGGGCTGAATGAAATAATTGAGCCGCAACAACCAAGTTCAATTTATTCAAAATATTCTAAACTACATAGTAGCAGTGAAAACATAATACAAGTAAACTCACCATTACAACAAAAATAAAAAATAAAAATATATAATAACTCAATCGATAAGGTTTAAGAACCAAAAATTAAAAATAGAAAAATATACAGTACCCCAATCGATAGTTTCCGAACCAAAATAACCAATAGAAAAATATACGATACCTCAATCGATAAGGTTTCAGAACCAAAATAACCAATAGAAATTTTTTATGATAACCCAATAGGTCAGCCTTCAGAGTCAAAATAACCAATAGAAAAATTTTATGATAACCCAATAGGTCAGCCTTCAGAGTCAAAGTAACCAATTGCAAAAATATAACAACTAAATCAAGCAACAAATTAATTCAAATTCAAATACTTGGAAACCAAGCCATTTTAAGTACATAAAAACACCTTACCATTAATAATACAAGGCACACAAAGCCACTTGACTGAATATAATTGTGAAATAAATTTAAATTTAATTCGACTAAACGACACCTCAAACCAGTATCACTACAGTAATGAAATTATATCATAAATCTTAAATCGAATAGAAAACCAATAAGATCAAGACGTACTCAACTAGACCGGTCCGTCACAAATGAACTATTTCGCGGAAGAAACAAAATCCCTTTCAAAAAAATTTAATAGATAATAATATACGGCTGAAAAAAACCCAATAATACTAATGAAAAATATTAAATCAAAACGTTATCTCGATCATTAAACAAAGGTCAACAAAAGTACAAAAAGGCCCTTCCTTAGCCTGGAATTCAGCAACTTAAACATTACCGTATTAGAAAAAAAAATATTTCCAATATTGATTTAACGTCATAAGTTAAAAAAATTGAGATTTTTTTAACAAGCATAACAGGAATCAATGCTTTGACGGCAGAACATCGAAGTCCGAAAACCGGGTTCCCGATTTAATTTCCGACAGATAAAACAAAAGATAATTAAAATAAAAACTGATCTTAATAAAACGTGAAATTTACATACGTTCTACGTCACGCACATTTAGTTTCGTAAACTAGAGTATCAGAAAAAATAAATAAAAATCTACATACTTTGTTATCTTCCCGCTAAACCAAATCCTGTATTTATTTTTATCTCGGTTTTTACTTCAACAATTGTTTATGATGCTTTCTATTTTCACTACACCCGCATTTAAAAAATGATCTACATAAATTGTTTGTATTCTTCACGTAAAACATTCCTCCAACAGTCTGTTTATGACATCGTTTATTTTTACGGTAACAACATGGACGTCATAGCCCCGCGATAAAACATCCGCATTGTAACAATGAGACCCGGGTTCGATTCCTGGTTATGATAGTAGAAGGAAAGTGAGGTTGACCCATCGATCCCAGGTTCAGGTTTAGGTTCGGGATCGAGATCCGGGATTTAAGGGGTGAAATGGGGGTAAAATCGTCAAAAAGTCAATGTATTTAAGGTATTTCTCGCGACGATTTGTTTTTTCGTATATCAACATATTGTGTCCAGGCCAACTTGTTCATTTATCTACGCTTATCTCGAAAGATACTTGAACGTATATCTTATCAAGTTTTATCGTACGGAATAAGTTGAAATGATGTAAAAATTGATAACCTAGGCGACGCGTGCGCAGATTACCCCGGGGGACGCGGTTAATTTGAATTTAAGAGTGTTTTGACGTCATGGAATATTCGTTGTTAAAGTAGAATGGAAATATTTTTAAACTTCATTTTAATAACATTATCACGTAAGTGGTACTTAAATATGCTTGGCACTTGAACCAATCTCACGAGTATTTCTTAAAACGAATATCTCGATCGCGTTTTATCGTACGAAATAAGTGGAAATTATGTAAGTTGTGTGATACTTGATAACCTAGGCAGGAAGATAGCGCGCGCGTGCGCGGATTACCTGGGAGGCGCGGATTGCCCGGGCGCGCGGTTAATTTGAATTTAAAACATGGATTCCCTCTCCGAAATAATTCATGTACCCAAAATTGGACCGCAAGTTTTTTTTCTTTTTAGGGGAATCTCTATGGGAGTTTAACATTACAATAAAGCTAATAGGTCCAGTTTGGGGTACTTTTGGTCCGAAATGGGGTACATAGGGCCGAAAATGGTGACTTTGGTCGTTTTAAGGGTACTTTTGGTCTAATTTGGTCCATTTTTGGGTACATCAGAAAAGCAGTTGGAAAAACGAAGAGCCTTATTTTTTTTCCACCCATCTCCAAACTCCAAACATTTATTGCTTTAATTTATTTATCGCTTCCGTAGGTATAAAATAAGATAAAAACCACTTACCTATATTTTAATTACGGTAAATTAAAAATACTTAATTAGTGTACTAAGTTACGTTTAAAAGAACCTTTTGTAACAATTCCAATATGTAAATATAGGTAAAAGGATTGAAAAAATACTTAAAGTAAGTGGTTTTACTGATAAACTCTAAAGGAATTTAACTTTGAAGGGTATCTTAGATTATTGTTTTTAATTTTATTCAAGTTGAAAACGTATTAAGAGTCCTTCAAAGTACTATAAAAGGATTTTATTTACGAACTAAATTCATATTTTCTTCAAACTTTCAATTCGCTTTTATTACTATTTAAATACGGTAAAATATAATTCTTATACACAAATATAGTCAGAAAGATACTATAAAACCCTAAAATTAAAATTAAATTAAATTTGTGTGGATGAGATTTGTAAATATCATTTTGAAACTAATAACTTTCATGGGAGCTCTGTTATTGAGATTGTTATTCCAATAAAGCAATTCTTTGGGTAGTTGGGAGGTTTTCCGGGAATTTTCCCGCATACGAGTGCGTTTACCGCGTATATTTCCGTATAAGGGCGTTTTACGCGTAGTTTTTCCGCGAATGAGCACGTTTTTCGACACACCAGCGCGTTTTCCGCGTAGTTTTCCGAATTGGGGATCTTGTTTCTTGGTATGTTGATGAAAACTGAGAAAAATTTGGGATATACTGATAAAATATTACTCTTATTGACGGGAATTCTCGTCACTGCTTATCGAATGTATAACACCTTTTAAGGAAAATAAATTTTTGAGACAAGGCTGCCATCTATAGAAGCGTTTTACAGTTCATTGAAAAATCTAATTTTTTTTTAAATCATCATCTCGTTCGTAATTGCCTTTCTATCTCTTCAATTTTAAAAGTATATCCTAATTAATTCTATATTTTTAACATTAACAAGTCTTTAAATTATACCAACTTTTAACCAATTTTCCCCAATTGTACTAATTTTTAACAGGATTTCCTAAATTATTCTAATTTTTACCATAAGCCAACTTAATTTCAAAACTATTGTCTATTTATGAAAATTGAGTTTTGTACGTATTTGGAATCGTTTCATTTTTATCCCTAAAATGGGTGATTTGTAGGAAATTTATATTATTTTTATTGGATTTACGATATTTCAAGTTAATTTATAAAATTTATAAATGAGTTTAATTAAATTAATAATTAAGTTTCGTTCGTATATTTAATCGGTATTTATTTATAATAATTTTTTCACATAGATTAATTTTTTTTATCCCCCACACTCTCGATCCAGCTCCCTACTATACGTGTCCATTTATAAAATCAAAATTGAACCGTCATGAATAATCCATATAAACGTAAAAGACGCGGGCGTCTTGAAGTCCAAGTTTCGTTTCCACTGAAATAGAAACAACAAGAGGAAAGGGTCTTTCTGGTGACCTAACTTTTAACATTGCTGGACGTTTTATATTTATTGTGTTATGTTACTTATAGTCATATGGATTTCCATTCATTTGAGCAAGTTAGTGAAATAGTGGAAGAGTATAATAGGACGTGGTTAGATATGCAAGAAATAAAAGGGCATTTGGACGAAATGGAAAAGCATTTAAAAAAGTGGGAATTGAAGTTAGAAGAAGCTTGTCAAAGGGAAATTGTACTGAGAAATAAAGTTAAAGATATAAAACCAAATACAATTGGATTGAAAATATTGCAAGATAGTTGGAAGGGAGCAGAGAAGTAAAGGTAATAATATTGTATGTCATTGATTGGCTTAAGACCTGTTATATAAAATATAAAATAAATTATGAAATAAAATAAATTATGAAATAAAATAAAATATAAAATCAAATATGAAATAAAATAAAATATAACATAAAATGAAATAAAATAAAAAATATAAAAATATAAAAATTTAAAAATTACTAATTTTTAACAGAATTTCCTAAATTATTCTAATTTTTGCCATAAGCCAACTTAATTTTAAAACTATTGTCTATTTACGAAAATTGAGTTTTGTAGATATTTTGAATAGTTTCATTTTTATCCCTGGTTAAAAGTTATTATAATTGGGGATATTTTGTTAAAAGTTAGTATAATTGGGGATATTTTGTTAAAAGTTAGTATAATTGGGGATATTTTGTTAAAAGTTAGTATAATTTGTGAGATTCTTTTAAAAAAAACTGCATAGTTTTGGTTATTTTCAAACAAAAATAGAAAATTAAAGCCTGCTTTTTGATTTAGGATACCTCGGAGCTTAATAACAACGCAAATCACTTGCATCTTGTAAAAAACAGTAACCTGAGATTAGAATTAAAATTTGCTAAACCGTTACCGGAGCCGATTTCCATTCTAATTAACGCTGAGTTTCTTTAAGTATTTTTTCAATCCTTATACCTATATTTACATATTGGAATTGTTACAAAAGGTTCTTTTAAACGTAACTTAGTATATTAATTTATTTTGGAAGTTCAAAACGTATTAAGAGCCCTTCAAAGTACTATAAAAGGATTTAATTTACAAACTAAATTAATATTTTCTTCAAACTTTCAATTCGTTATAATTTGAATTTAAATGAAAACATCATGGATTATAGGTGCGTAGTCTACTATTAGACCGAACGGATTAAAAAAATCCTTAAAGTAAGTGGTTTTACTGATAAACTCTAAAGGAATTTAACTTTAAAGGGTATCTTAGATTATTGTTTTTAATTTTATTCAAGTTCAAAACGTATTAAGAGTCCTTCAAAGTACTTTAAAAGGATTTTATTTACGTACTAAATCCATATTTTTTTTCAAACTTAGAAGTTAGTTTGTATGAAATACTTACCAATACCTGAAAATGGACTTTAGAGTGGATAAGATTTGTAAATATCATTTGGAACTAATAATTTTCACGCTTTATTTAAGTCAAGCAATTACATTTTTAAAAATGAAAGAAGTTAAACAATATATCAAGGTATTACACTCAGGTAAAAAAAATTAGTTGCATTATGTTATTATATTTCTTTCTTAATTACAGTGATGCTTAAAAGCAAACCTCAAATCTAGAAAACAAAGTTTTTTTTAACAAGGGATAAATTTATTTAAATAGATGCTTTGGTGACATCTAACGGCGGCAATGGAAAATAATAAACGAAATACTAAAAGTATCATGTGTTATTAAAATTTTAATTGCTATATTATATTTATGGTATGTACTTGAACCCATTATGGTATTTGAAATAGCTTAATATATGAAGAAAGTAAACATATTTCTTAAAGCATAGAAAGCGTTATTATTTTTATAATTTATTAATTAACTATTAATATGGTTACATTATTTACATAGGGTTCTTAGTTAAAAAGATCCAAGTACCCTTAAAGCTCACCAATACATAAATGTAATATTTAGTTGCATAATGTTATCGGTATTTATATTATCAATAAACACAAAAATACAAAACCTGATACATTAAATTATGCATATGTACTTTAAACAATACCTGCATTTGAAATTATATAGCATAAAAACCTACAGCTTATAAATAAAATTACATCAAGGTTTTCAAATCAGTATTATCAGTTAAAAGAATTAAATTATTTGCATTGTGTTTTATATTCTTCAATTGTGTTGAAATCCATACGGTAAAAAGGATCAAAACGCGATAATATAAAAAGTTCTGCAAAACTAATCCTTTATCGAAAAGTCATCTTAGTATTGTTGCTAATACAGTATGAACAAAACGATAACCAAAACTAAATTCTATTCCCCATTTTTCTTTTTTATGGTGAAGGACGAGGTTTTTCTTGTAGCATTTACGGATGGAGGTTCAAAAGAAATTTGGAAAATTCGTTCGCTATGTCATTTTCTGTTCAGCTGTAGAACGAATAATCGTAATCTTATCATTTCAGGGTAATTAAAGAAAATTTAAGCTGTACCACACGGTCTTCGCTCCGATAAACGAAGGTATGCTCTATCCAAATGCATACAGATGGAAATTACATTTAAAAAAATTAGATACGCAGACAGAATAATATAGGCACGCTGCTTAAATCGTTTATAATATTTGATAAAAAGTATACTGGTTGTTTGCGAAAACATCTGCCACCTTAAATTACTATAAATATTATTTATTAAACAGATATTAAAAACATTATTATTTATTTTAATTTTATATTCAGAACTGTTTTATATACAACTTACTTATCTCTTAATCATAGTTTCATACCTTTGGAAAAATTATAAATATTGTAAATTTGTGCAGAAATTATCTCCAAATGGCTATGGACAGATTAATTTACAAACTAAATTAATATTTTCTTCAATAAATTAACTAGAAATATCGTAAAGCCGATAAAAATAATATAAAAATATTACAAATCGCCCATTTTAGAGATAAAAATGAAACGATTCAAAATATCTACAAAACTTAATTTTCATAAATAGACAATAGTTTTAAAATTAAGTTGGCTTATGGGTCATTCCATGACAAAACGCCTGCCACAGAACACCCGACCCCTTCCGATTTTGCCCAAATTTTGTATACAGGGTTTTTTGGGCCTAGGAAAACGATTTTGACAGTTTCATAACGATCGGTTCAGCCGTTTACGAGATACAGCATACGCGTTTTTTCAAAAGTACGCCTTGACCCCCTAAATGTTTTCTACTATATCTTAAGACATAATTATCGCAAAATCACATGTAATACCTCATTTTAAAGACAATGCGCACCCTAATATGAATATTTAATCAGAGTTGTCATTTGACGTAAATGTCATTAAAATCTGGGCCTTTAAATAATTTGACCTTTGACCTTGCCCAGACACCTCAGTCGTAGGTCAACGATTTTAGCATTTTTAAAATTCCCACTATCGAATACATAATAATCACTCAAAAGCTCAAAGTAATATTTGTAGTTTTCGAGATATTAATTTTTGAAATTTACCCCTCAAATTAATGAAAATGCTATTTTATACACGAAACTAGTTGACCTACTAAATAAATTAAAAATATTATTATTTTGGTAATTTTGAGTTTAGAATATCAAATACACTAATTCTTAAATTAAGTTGAGTTATTTACATATTATTTTTAGTTTTGCATGTTATCTGTAGACAGAAGACATCACTAAATTGCTTGTCCTTAGTATAGTCTGGCGTTCAATATTATTGTAGCGTATCTTACTGCACCCTAAAATGGAAATGTGCTAGATATCTCAAGAAAACCCAATATTGCTCTTAGTCATATCGATTACGTTTTTAATAACGTAAAAATGTTTTAATATCTTTTTAATATATAATAGTTATAATTGAGTAGTTAAATATATTAACAGCGATAATTGAGTAGCGAAATAGAATTTATTTAACTGTATATTCTCGAACAAAGCCCTGAAATGGATCGAAATTGTTCGTTTTGGAGAGACAGTAGTAAATGTCATTTGCAAACACTTTCGAAAACAGTTGGTATTAACAACCATCTGTCAGAGGATGACAAATTAGGGGATTTTTTAACAATAGGTACTTTTGTTTTTTTTGTGTTTTTTTGGTTCGTTATTTTTCAAGGATTACAGTAATGCAAAAAGTTTTAACCGCAAGTTATTATTTAAAAGATATGATCAATGTAAAATTGCTACTTGCTAGCCATTTTTACAACGGAAAATACGACATATTTCGAGATATCTGTACGTGTTGGATGAGGTAGTACTGATGACGAGAACGATTCTTTAAATTACTAGATTTTAATACTTTTTGGATAAAAAAGGACTGATGACGACAAAGAAAAAGGCTGAAATGCAAAACAGTACCAACTTTTAAGGGTTGGGAATTTTTCCCGTATTTCAACGCATTTTAGCCTTTTTTAACCATACTATGCCATATTACATGTCGTCTGTGTGATGTTGACTTATACAACGTCGAATGTATTCTAAGTATTGGCGCCTGACGGCGCCGCGCACTCGCTTCGCTCGAGCGCTGGGGGCGCGCGGCGCCTCCCCAACCCCATACTAAAAAAAGCTATGGGCCATCTATAACGCAACCTAGAAGACAGTACCAAGCCTGACGCATCAAGTATCATCAACCCGATATTTACAACCAAATAATATAAATAACCTAACCTATTATCCCCGCCAAAACCCCTAAAATGCATTGAAATACGGCGAAAATACCTGAAATAAAAAAGTAAGTTAGTATGTTTTGCATTTCCACATTTTCTTTTTCGTCATCATCGTCCTAAGGAAAATTCATTGCAAAAGGCCAATGTTTAAAAATGCATATCTTTGTTAATATTCATTTCCGCCAAAAAAAATTTAAATTAAAGTAATCCCCATCTTGCCCTCTATCCAAAAAAAATATATAAAAAAATCGGGTGGGGGGCAGCTATTCAACACTTAACCCAAAATTGCTGGCAAATAACAATTTTATATTTATCATATCTTTCTAAATAATAAATTGCGGTTAAGACTTTTCGCATTACTGTAATCCTTGACAAATAATAAACAAAACCAAAAAAGCCGTAAACACATTTTCGGTTTGCACACGTTTTAACAATTTAGTAATATCTTGTCGTTTAATCTAATTCGTCATCAGTCCTACCTCATCCAACACGTATAAAAATCTCGAAATATGTCGTATTTTCCTAGGTAAAAATTGCTGGCAAGTAACAATTTTAAATTTATCATATAATAATAAATAATAATAAATTGCGGTTAAAACTTTTTGCGTTATTGTAATCCTTGACAAATAATACATCAAAAAAAATAAACAAAACCCAAAAAAAACAAAAGTACCTATTGTTAAAAATAGCCCAAATGAGTTCTTAGCAGCCGAACAGCTATACCTATGTCCAAAATAAGAAACATATGTCGTCACCATGAAGAACTTTTTATGAAAAGGTATTCAACGAGTCAAAAGAAGTGTATGAATCCTTTTGGGACTCACGACGCTGAAAGAAAGAGTGGACTAAAAACTATTTCATTGGATTTGTTCAAAAAATTAAAGTTACGAGGAATTGAAGTTATCGCTGGAAATAAGTTGTGCATCCAGTGTTTTATGTCTGCTGGAAAAAAAGTAAAGGATGAACTCCAAATACAGTTGGACGTTTCAGAAGTTCACACTGCACAAGAATCACAAGAAAGCGATTCTTTTTCATTTAGTCAACCTTGTTCATCGGGAGATGCGACGCAAGACGACAAAGCTATAGCTTTAGTGGCAGTTAACGAAACTCTAATAAACTTGGGAGAATCTCATTAAAAGAAGTAAGAAATATATTCAATTTGAAAGAATTTATATATGTATACATATATAAATACATATATTTTTTAACTTTTGTACAGAAGGTTTGTCATCTCGCCAAAAAACAATTCTAAGCAGGACTACGTTAAACGCTGTGAACAATTCATTGAAACGCAAATTAGAAGAGTCAATGGAAATTTCTCTTGATGAAACAGACGATAATATGGTTACGGACGATGTTTTTAGAAAGCTCGAAGAACATCGATTATATGAGAATATTTTGAACGAACTGAGAGAGAAATTCAATAACTCCAAGACATCATACGGCGAAAAGCTTCAGATCCTGACCTTGTCACCATTTGGAATACAACGCACAATGGAGGAATTTGGAGCACCAGAATACATGGTCAAACGAAGCAGGAATCTTAAATCTAGTCAAGGAATTCTTTCGCTACCAGAGAAACAATCGAAGGGATTAATATTGACCGAAGACGTTAAATCAAAGGTCGTTGAATTTTACGAAAATGACGATAACAGTCGTATGACACCTGGACAAACGGAGTTTGTGTCAGTTAGAAACCACGAGACAGGTCAAAAAGAACATCATCAAAAGAGGCTTGTACTGCTGAACCTGAGAGAGCTCTATAACAAATTCAAGGAAGAGCATGATTTGACGTTAGGATTTTCGTCATTTTGTTATCTACGACCACTTTGGTGTGTATTAGCAGGTTCGTCAGGTACACATTCAGTGTGTGTCTGCACCTATCACCAAAATGTCAAGCTAATGATATCAGCTCTACCGTCTCCTTGTCCTTTAAAATGTGATATCGATTTCATGGCGCTCACCGTGTGTGACACTCAAAACAGGAATTGTATGATGAGGGTGTGCAAGGACTGTCCTGGGAAAAATGGTCTACTTGAAAATGAATATTTAACGAACCTTTTAGAAGATTTTGAAAATATAAAGTTCATGCAATGGGTGACAACTGACAGCACAAAGCTCATGACCTTGAGCGAGAGTGTTGAAAACTTTTTCGACTCTTTGGCCATTAAACTACTTGAACTAACGCGTCATCATTACACATCTAAGTCGCAATCTAATTATCTTAAAAACCTCAAAAAAACTCTAAAACCTGGTGACGTAATTGTTCTCGGTGATTTTGCGGAGAACTATTCCTTCGTAATTCAAGACGAAGCACAAGGGTTCCATTGGGACAATTCTCAAGCGACAGTGCATCCCTTCGTAATCTACTTCAGGGTAGTCGAAAACGGAGAACTTAACCACTTAAATTTTTGTATTATCAGTGATACCAGAACACATACAACCAATACTGTTCACAGTTTTTTAACTTATCTAATTCCAAATATAAAAACACATGTTCCTAATGTTAGAAAGCTAATTTATTTTACGGATGGATGTGCTGGACAGTATAAAAACAAATACAACTTTTCTAATCTCTGTTGCCACAAACAAGATTTTGGTTTGGACGCTGAATTGCATTTTTTTGCCACATCTCATGGCAAGGGACCTTGTGACGGAATTGGCGGAACAGTGAAGCGTAAAACAGCAAGAGTCAGTCTTCAGCGACCAGTGACTGGACAGATTTTGACTCCAACAGATATGTTTAATTTCTGCCTATCAAACTTCGAAAATATCAAGTTCATCTATGTTAAAAACGAAGAAATTGAGCGACAAAAGGAACTTTTAAAAGAAAGGTTTTCTAAAGCCATAACAGTAAAAGGAACTCGAGGGTTTCATAAATTCGTTCCGAAATCGTTAAATGAAATCATGGTTCCTCCGTTATCTAATGACGATTCGCTAACCACAGTTAAGGTTTCGACTTTAGAATTGTCAGATACTCGAAATCAAGAGGCTGAAAACTTTAAAGTGGGAAATTTGGTAGAGAGCGTCTACAAAGGCCAACTTTACGTTGGATTAATTGAGGAAGTATCAGAAGAGTTTGGAGACTTCTTTGTAAACTTTTTGCGTCCCCCTGGTATTTCGGACAAATACACATGGCCCAGAAGGATCGATAGCAGTTGGGTGTCAAGTGAAAATGTTCTATGTGCAATTGAAATTCTTGTAGGTTTACCAAATTCGAAAGGCTATCAAATCAAAGAACACGATAAAAATAAAATTACCAAAGCCTTTTCCATGTATAAAGAAGTTTAAGCTGTTTTGTGTAAATAAAAAATTAATTGGTGTGTAAACTATAAAAATAAATGGTTTTGGAATTTCATTTTGTGTGTGGTGGGGTAAATTTCAAAAATTAATATCTCGAAAACTACAAATATTACTTTGAGATTTTGAGTGATTATTATGTATTCGATAGTGGGAATTTTAAAAATGCTAAAATCGTTGACCTACGACCGAGGTGTCTGGGCAAGGTCAAAGGTCAAATTATTTAAAGGCCCAGATTTTAATGACATTTACGTCAAATGACAACTCTGATTAAATATTCATATTAGGGTGCGCATTGTCTTTAAAATGAGGTATTACATGTGATTTTGCGATAATTATGTCATAAGATATACTAGAAAACATTTAGGGGGTCAAGGCGAACTTTTGAAAAAACGCGTATGCTGTATCTCGTAAACGAATGAACCGATCGTTATGAAACTGTCAAAATCGTTTTCCTAGGCCCAAAAAACCTTGTATACAAAATTTTGGCGAAATCGAAAGGGGTCGGGTGTTAAAATTAAAAAAAACTAGGTCGTTTTGTCATGGAATGACCCTTATGGTAAAAATTAGAATAATTTAGGAAATTCTGTTAAAAATTAGTAATTTTAATATTTTAATATTTATTTATATTTTATTTCATTTTATTTTATTTTATTTTATTTCATTTTATTTTATATTTTATTTTATTTCATATTTTATTTTATATTTTATTTAACAGGTGTTAAGCCAATCAATGACATACAATATTATCCCTTTACTTCTCTGCTCCCTTCCAACTATCTTGCAATATTTTCAATCCAATTGTATTTGTTTTTATATCTTTAACTTTATTTCTCAGTACAATTTCCCTTTGACAAGCTTGTTCTAACTTCAATTCCCACTTTTTTAAATGCTTTTTTATTTCGTCCAAATGCCCTTTTATTTCTTGCATATCTAACCACGTCCTATTATACTCTTCCACTATTTCACTAACTTCCTCGAATGAATGGAAATCCATATGACTATAAGTAACAGAACACAATAAATATAAAACGTCCAGCAATGTTAAAAGTTAGGTCACCAGAAAGACCCTTTCCTCTTGTTGTTTCTATTTCAGTGGAAACGAAACTGGGACTTCAAGACGCCCGCGTCTTTTACGTTTATATGGATTATTCATGACGGTTCAATTTTGATTTTATAAATGGACACGTATAGTAGGGAGCTGGATCGAGAGTGTGGGGGATAAAAAATTAATCTAGGTGAAAAAATTATTATAAATAAATACCGATTCAATATACGAACGAAACTTAATTATGAATTTAATTAAACTCATTTATAAATTTTATAAATTAACTTGAAATATCGTAAAGCCAATAAAAATAATATAAATTTCCTACAAATCGCCCATTTTAGGGATAAAAATGAAACGATTCCAAATACGTACAAAACTCTATTTTCATAAATAGACAATAGCTTTGAAATTAAGTTGGTTTATGGTAAAATTAGAATAATTTAGGAAATTCTGTTAAAAATTAGTACAATTGGGGAAAATTGGTTAAAAGTTGGTATAATTTGGAGACTTGTTAATGTTAAAAATATAGAATTAATTAGGATACTTTTAAAATTGAAGAGATAGAAAGGCAATTGCGAACGAGATGATGATTTAAAAAAAAATAGATTTTTCAATGAACTGTAAAACGCTTCTATAGAGGGCAGCCTTGTCTCAAAAATTTATTTTCCTTAAAAGGTGTTATACATTCGATAAGCAGTGACGAGAATTCCCGTCAATAAGAGTAATATTTTATCAGTATATCCCAATTTTTTCTCAGTTTTCATCAACATACCAAGAAACAAGATCCCCAATTCGGAAAACTACGCGGAAAACGCGCTGGTGTGTCGAAAAACGTGCTCATTCGCGGAAAAACTACGAGGAAAACGCCCTTATACGGAAATATACGCGGTAAACGCACTCGTATGCGGGAAAGTTCCCGGAAAAACCCCCACTACCCAATGCCACACGCGTCTTATATAACAGTTTATCTCTTTAAAGTATTGAATCACTCGACATAATAAAATAAAGTTTAAAAATGTTTCCATTCTACGTCACTTTAACAATGAATATTCCATGACGTCAAAACACTCTTAAATTTAAATTAACCGCGTCCCCCGGGAAATCCGCGCACGCGCGCCACCCTCGTCAAAACACTCTTAAATTCAAATTAACCGCGTCCCCCGGGTAATCCGCGCGCGTGCCGCCTAGGTTATCAATTCTTACATCATTTCAACTTATTCCGTACGATAAAACTTGATAAGATATACGTTCAAGTATCTTTCGAGATAAGCGTAGATAAATGAACAAGTTGGCCTGGACACAATATGTTGATATACGAAAAAACAAATCGTCGCGAGAAATACCTTAAATACATTGACGTTTTGACGATTTTACCCCCATTTCACCCCTTAAATCCCGGAGCTCGATCCCGAACCTAAACCTGAACCTGGGATCGATGGGTCAACCTCACTTTCCTTCTACTTATGATAGTATTTTACATTAACTAAGTTAATTAATTATAAGTTTAATATATACATCATATATCTATAAAATGTTATAAAATAAATTGACGTTATTAACTTCATAACAGCATAAAGGACTTTTGCCAAAGCTGTATTTAAAAAACACCGTCGTTTAGCAGGCGTCGGTGGCTCAGTTGATAGAGTAAATCTCTGGCACGCAGCAGACCCGGGTTCGATCCCGGCCGGCGCCAATAATTCGCAAATTGATACTAAAACGAATACCGTGGACAATTGGTGGGCCATTGGACGTTGAGAGGTTGCCAAAACACTCAGCACTCGGTCCGTCCCAAAGTCATTAAGTAGAAACTGGAGAGAAAACGCCCGTACAAACACAACAGACTCAACATCCACAACCATCATAACACAAACACCACAAGCTCTACACCCACAACCGTCATAACACGAACTCAACATTCACAACCTACGCATAAACATTACAAAAACGTAATACACAAAACCGTCACGACGGTGAGCGTTAACGAAAAAACACCATCCAAACCAAACCAAACCGCAAATAAATCCGTTAACGCTCACCGTCACACGGTGGTTTTGCCAACCCTTCGAGAAACTGCGTACGCAATGATTAACCTTCGCACGGAAAATGCGAACGCGTTCGCAGCCCGGACAGACCCACAAACAGACAGACAGACCCACAGACAGACACGGTGATTGTAATACCCCTCCAGGGTACAAAGTACCCTCGGAGAGGTAAAAACATCTGAAAATATACCTGAAGATAAATTATATGAAATGCTTTCTGGTACGTATCATGCTTTTTTTCTATAATGTACTTTAAAAAATAAAGAATAAATTTTATTTTTGGAGATGAACTTTTTGGTGAAATTTTGAGTGAGACAATTAATGGTAAGTTGCGTTATGGCCAATGTTTTTTACGTTTCAAACCAAATATTAAAGTATGTTGATTTTAGACTGTGATAGTAAATCAAAAACATCTGAAAATATACCTGAAGATAAATTATATGAAATGCTTTCTGGTACGTGCTTTGTTCTATAATGTACTTTAAAAAATTAAGAATAAATTGGGTGAAGTGCACTACATAAGTATATGTATTTGTACCCCGCTGCTCCGCTTTAAGCACAACAGCGGCCACCTTAAACAACCAGCCCTGGACAAAAGTGCGCTTTGCGAAACAACGTTCGGCCAGTGAGACAGCCATCTTGACTGCCTCCCATATGGCAAACAAACGCCCTCATCATGGCCCAACAAAAGGCGACACCATGGGCTGCCCGAGACCCACCCTCGCACAGCTGAGGACTAGAGTGGCTTCCTCTTCCACTGCAAACTACCCTCCTTAGTAGGTTACAGAATGACGAGAGTGGAACACCCATGAGGTTACAGTGGCCCAGCGCCCCGATCAAATGACCTTGAGAGCCGGGTATGGAGCCCCCCACAGGCTCCAGTGACCCCATCACACCACTAGATAGGGACAGTGGGAAGTGCACTACAGCGGCCTCATCGAATTTTATATTTATTTTGGTTGCGCCTGATAGACTTTGTCACGTAGATGACGAGGGTATTTTTTATTTTGGCCGCAAATGATTATTTAATTGTTTAACTTAATTTTTTTAATTTTAAAAATTTATCATTTTCATTGTATGTTATATTAATTTTGGTTGCGCCTGATAGACCTTGTCACGTAGATCCCGAGGGTATTTTCTATTTTGGCCGCAAATGAGTATTTAATTTGTTTAATTTAATTTTAACAATTTAAAAAATTTATCATTTTCATTGAATTTTATATTAATTTCGGTTGCGCCTGATAGAGCTTGCCACGTAGATGCCGTGGGTAATTTTTATTTTGGCCGCAAATTATTTTTTAATTTTTTAATGTAATTTTAAATTTCTAATTTTTGGGCATTTTCACGTGTTTCGTTGTACTTATTTCCGTCGTGTGTTCGCCGACACCACAGTTTCGGTGTCCTAATGAATTCGTGCGATAGGGTATAGGTTCGCCAAATTGGATCCATATTATTATATTAGGGGGCGCCAAAATTGCAGCTCGCCCCTGGCGCCATTTTCTCTAGCTACGGCCCTGCTCCACACAGAAGAAGTAAACTTAGTCAAATTTTCCTATCTATGATAGTCAAACATAGGTTTCTTAAAAAGATAGCTATGGTTACATAAAGGTATTTAACCCACTATTTGAAGACATTTTAAAATTTCAAACAGATGGCATATTTAAAAAAATATATAATATACAAGTATACGGGACACTGGCTACTTTCTGTGCTGACAACTTTTCTAGTCACGCAATTGGTGGGTTCACTGAAAACTTCTCTAGTATAAGAATTTGTAGATTTTTTTATGGCTAACAAAGGCGACATTTCGGAAAAGTTCGAAGAATACAATTTTAAACTACGAACGGAGGAAGATCATAATTACCACTATTTAAGTGAAATAAAATCCAATGTAGCAAATTCGACTATTTACGGTGTCTCTGCCGAGTGTGTTTTTAAGAATTTACCCTACTTTAAAATTACGGAAAGTTTACCCCCGATCTCATGCATGATCTATTCGAAGGCGTAGTCCCAGTAGTTTTAATAGAAGTGAAGAGAAGCTCCAATAGTTTTAAAATTAATTATAAGCGCAATAATTAAAAATGGTTATATTTCGCTCGAGCTACTTAACTGGAGGCTAGAAAATTTTAACTACGGAGAGCTTGAGAGATCAAACAAACCAGTTCCAATAAATAAAAATGTACTAAGCTTCAAAGGGAAAGTGACAGGTAGTGCTTCCCCAAAAAAATGTCTTTTCTATAGCTTCCCGTTAATATTTGGGGATGTTGTACCGGAAAATAATGACTATTGGCAATTACTTTTACTTCTTACTGTGATTGTACAAATAGTTATGTCCCCAATTGTTTCAAACACGTGGCTACCGCATTTAGAAAACATTGTTGGTTGAAAATGTTGAGTCCAACTTCATTTATACCCAAAGTGCATTATATGATACATTACGGGAGGCTGATGCAAGAATTCGGACCGCTCATTAGATTTTGGTGCATGAGGTACGAAGCCAAGCACCAATATTTTAAAACCTTAGCCGTGAACAACCCAAGGGGGTTTCATTCGCGGTTCGGAATGAACGAATTCTTTGAAGAGAGCAGACGCCTCTTATAACTGACGTCACCCGGAGGAAAAAGTTTGGCGGTAGATTCAGCATCGAGTAACAAACGAAACGTAAAACTAAGCATTTTTAATTTACAACTTTTGTTTTTCAAAGGTACAAAGTATATTTCAACAATAGGAACATATATATAGGAACAAATATTGTTTGTATTGAGTAATTAACTTAAAATAAACAAAAAATTGACTTTTAAAGTCTTAAAATAAGAACTTAACCTTATGTAGTTACTTTAAAGAAATAAATAAAAACCACTATTGCACAGTAAAAACTGTGTAATAGTGGTTTTTATTTATTTCTTTAAAGTTTTAAATGTCCATAATATTTGTCTTATGTAGTTATTTTTTAATTTTTTTGGTTCTTTTTCTCCCACTGTCACCTTCCTTTTCATTTTTTTGGGCATTTGCCGACAAATTATTTCGGAATCTCATTTTGATTAAAGTTCTTATTTTGATAAACTCTGTTACCACATCTCTTGGAAAAATTTTAAATTCTTTTAGGATTTCGTTGGTCACATTTTTGACAATTCCTACCTCGTTTGATATGGTTTTTTTTAAGTATATTCATGGTGGTAGTCACAAAAAATTGTTTCAAAACATTTCACAGATTTAAAAAACTCTTTTGATGGCACTAATATTCCCCCATATGATAAATGAGATACCCAAGATGGAATATTGTAATTGTGGTCCAATTTTTCTTTGGTATCATCAGTTAAGTTCAAGTCAGGATATTTATTTTTGCATTTTTTTGCAACCCAACCAGCCAAATATTCAATCCCACCCTCTTCGTGTTCGCTAAGACTTCGTAATTCTGAATTCTTTAAATTCTGCTCTTCATTTAATTGATAGTTTTCTTTCATTGGACCTGACAAGAAAACTTTTCTAGGTGGTGAGTTCATTATTATGTTATTATTGGTTTGAAGGTTTTGAAATTTTGAAAGTAATGAAACATTTTCTAAATTATTTTTATCACAATTATCAATTATAGTGCCATTTGGCTCAAATTCCTCCTCACTACTTTGTAAACATTTTACAGTTGGCGATTTAATTAATACATTACTACTGGCTTGTAGGTTTTTGACTGGTGAAAGCACAGAAAACGTTCCTAAACTATCTTTTCCATAACGAATAATTGTATTGCTATTTGACTCAAAATCCTTCTCACTACTTTGTAAAAAAATATCTTCATTTTCCATTTCAATATCATCAAAAGTTATTTCTGATTGTCGAAAAACATTTGTCACAAAATACTCGTCATTAATTTGAGAAGTAGTATTTGAATTTGATTGCACAACCCCAGGGTTTTTGTCAAGAATAATCATTCTTATGCGATACAGGGCATTTAGGGGGGTAGGGTGGTCATCTAAGCCTCCACGTGTTCGCAATTGAGAGAAAAAAATTTCAAGACAATCTTGGTTAAGACGATGTGTTAGTAAATAAGAAGTCCCAAATTTGTAATGAAGGTCAAACCATAAGCTTTGGAGAGATTTAGTAGTAATTATGATTCCTTTTTGAAACATTTGCAAGCAATTTTGTGATTTCTTGATACATCTCATAGATTCCATGAGGTGAATCATATTAGTTAAAGCTTCATTTTGATTCTCAAAATCAACTCCAAAACCACTTTTGGGGCCGTCTTTTTTATAGCTATTTAAAATGTCAAACCATTTATTAACAGTATCAATGAAATTTGCAGTTTCTAAAAGAATTTGGTCATTTCCCTTTGCCATTCTCCAAATTGCTGTGGCAACAGTGTGTGACATTAACTCTGCGGCTAACCTCACATTTTGACGTTCAGTTTTAACACACTCCACATGTAATCTAGTAAGTTTATTACAGGTCTTTAATTCTGCGTTGTCATTATTGATCAACTGAAGAATTGGGTCTTTTTTAACTTCTATATCGTTTATGTGGAAACCGTAATCCAAAAACCAATTTCGAATTAATTTTAACAAATGCGGTGCATCTGCAAAACAATAAATTTGTTCATCGGGAGCTGCTGTACTAAAAAAATAGGTTCTAGATGTAGAAACCCCCAACTCCCTCCAAAGAGCCATATTTGAACCACCCATATCGTTAACGCATGCCTTGACAATAAACCCTGCATCTTGCAACTTAGAAATAGCGGTATTTAGAATTTTTTTCATCATTTTTTGATCAAAATTTAAGTATAACGGCTGTTTCCAACTGGAAAACAACCCTCTGGCCATTAATACTTGTAGTTGAGAATGTTTCCCTATGATTTGGTCTTGTTTTTGATCATATTCATACAAAGATCGAACTTTAACTTCATCAAAATTCAATACCACTATTTTGTCCATATCTGGGAGATCAGATCCAGTACTTTTCATTAATTTAAAAACATCCTCTAGGAAGCCTTGTTTAACATCGATTTTAGCTGCATATCGCTGTAGCGTTGATATATGAGGCAGAGGAAAATTGCATTTTTCCCTTAGATAGATGTATACCCTCTTACTAAAATATCTAATTGCAAAGGCTTCGGCAATATCATCACTACTCCAGCGCACCTTTTTTTTCCCCTAATAACATTTTAATTTGGCTTGATGAGAATAATTTTCGGAGAATATGGTAGCTTCTTTCTTGTAACGAGTTAGGCCTCTTTGCTACCTTATTTAAGCGTTTCAGCTCTTTTTTGCTTTTTTAATTTCAAATGATTTTTCTAAAACCTTAAATTTAAAGTCCCGTATTATCTTATTTTTCTTTTTCAGAATAAGTTTTAAATCACTATACCTATTCTTAAATTTTTTGAGTTCATTTATGCAAGAGTTATTATCACATTTAAACTTAAAAAGTTCAATTGAAGCTTCTTGTTTATCACAGTTGCATCCGCAGCAGTGGGAGCCATTGCCTTGGACAGTATTATGCTCTCCGATTAACACATCAGAATCAGACTATTCGAAGCTAGTTTTCTTAAATGAGTCATTTAAAATATCTTGACTAGTAGAGTTATTAAAAGATGATTCTTGACTAGAAGACTTGTCAAAAGAGCACTCCTGACTATTGAATGTACCATCAGAATAATTTTTATCACAGCTATTAAGCAATTCATTAACTAATTGCTTTCGCTCTCTGGTTCTTGCACGCCCTTCTCTATCCTTGGCTGCTGTGGAAAATTGGCATTTATCAATTGGCAAATTTTGACTAGGAATTGCGTTTTTAACTAAAAGTTTCCGTGCTTTCAGGCCAAGTAGTTCAGCTTTGAGATTTCTTTCAAAATCATCTTGCCTAAAATGTTCAGAACAAATTCTAGCTGTATTTGGATTAACGTCACTGCGACAACATTTAGTTAGCCAAATATTTCTTATATTTTTGTCTTTTGGAAAAGTATGATATGTAACTTCTTTGCTGAGCTTTGAGGAAGAATAATAATTCTTACACCCAAATATGGCACAACAAGATCCAGGCATTCTGAAAACAAAATAAATCTACTTTACTTCACTTCATTTTATCTAGACCACTGCAAAATTTTCAATGAAAATCCACCGACGTCAATCTGCCAGAACGAAAATTGGAAAAGTTCATTTTTGGCTAAGGTAGAGAACGCGAAGGTAGAAAAAGAATGTTGGACTAAACTAAAGAAACATAAGTTTAACTGTTATATCCCATTTCTACTAAGAAAATGACAAAGGGAGAATTATTTCAAAGAATGATACCAAGTATAGACAAAGAGAAAATTATTTCAAAGAATGATACAAAGTATAGACGTGTAATGGAACTATTTATTTCTAAACATTACCGTATTTCGCGTTCAACTTTTTTCATTCGTTTTTTGTAATGTCACTTTTTGGGCCGAATTGCGCAAAAATGACAAGGCAGAATTATTTCAAACTGCTATTATTAAATCTAGGTTAAATTACCTATCGAATGATACAAAGTGTAGGCGTGTACGTCCTAAATAACGTGAACTATTAATTTCTAAACATTACCGTATTTCGCGTTAAACTTTCTTCATTCGTTTCCTGTAATGTCACTTTTCGGACCGAATTGCGCCAATATGACAAGGTAGAATAATTTCAAACTGCTACTATTAAATCTAGGTTAAATTACCTATCGAATGATACAAAGTGTAGGCGTGTACGTCCTAAATAACGTGAACTATTAATTTCTAAACATTACCGTATTTCGCGTTAAACTTTCTTCATTCGTTTCCTGTAATGTCACCTTTCGGGCTGAATTGCGCCAATATGACAAGGCAGAATTATTTCAAACTGCTACCTTTAAATCGAGGTTAAATTACCTATCGAATGATAGACGTGTACGTCCTAAATAACGTGATCTATTAATTTCTAAACATTACCGTATTTCGCGTTTAACTTTCTTCATTCGTTTCCTGTAATGTCACCTTTCGGGCCGAATTGCACCAATATGACAAGGTAGAATTATTTCAAACTGCTACTATTAAATCTAGGTTAAATTACCTATCGAATGATACAAAGTATAGGCGTGTACGTCCTAAATAACGTGAACTATTAATTTCTAAACCTTACCGTATTTCGCGTTTAACTTTCTTCATTCGTTTCCTGTAATGTCACCTTTCGGGCGAATTGCACCAATATGACAAGGTAGAATTATTTCAAACTGCTACCATTAAATTTTGGTTAAATTACCTATCGAATGATACAAAGAATAGGCGTGTACGTCCTAAATAACGCGAACTATTAATTTCTAAACATTACCGTATTTCGCGTTTAACTTTCTTCATTCGTTTCCTGTAATGTCACTTTTCGGACCGAATTGCGCCAATATGACAAGGTAGAATTATTTCAAACTGCTACAATTAAATCTAGGTTAAATTACCTATCGAATGATTTAAAGTGTAGGCGTGTACGTCCTAAATAACGCGAAATATTAATTTCTAAACATTACCGTATTTAGCGTTTAACTTTCTTCATTCGTTTCCTGTAATGTCACCTTTCGGGCTGAATTGCGCCAATATGACAAGGCAGAATTATTTCAAACTGCTACCTTTAAATCGAGGTTAAATTACCTATCGAATGATAGACGTGTACGTCCTAAATAACGTGATCTATTAATTTCTAAACATTACCGTATTTCGCGTTTAACTTTCTTCATTCGTTTCCTGTAATGTCACCTTTCGGGCCGAATTGCACCAATATGACAAGGTAGAATTATTTCAAACTGCTACTTTTAAATCTAGGTTAAATTACCTATCGAATGATACAAAGTGTAGGCGTGTACGTCCTAAATAACGTGAACTATTAATTTCTAAACATTACCGTATTTCGCGTTAAACTTTCTTCATTCGTTTCCTGTAATGTCACCTTTCGGGCTGAATTGCGCCAATATGACAAGGTAGAATTATTTCAAACTGCTACTATTAAATCTAGGTTAAATTACCTATCGAATGATACAAAGTATAGGCGTGTACGTCCTAAATAACGTGAACTATTAATTTCTAAACCTTACCGTATTTCGCGTTTAACTTTCTTCATTCGTTTCCTGTAATGTCACCTTTCGGGCTGAATTGCGCCAATATGACAAGGCAGAATTATTTCAAACTGCTACCTTTAAATCGAGGTTAAATTACCTATCGAATGATAGACGTGTACGTCCTAAATAACGTGAACTATTAATTTCTAAACCTTACCGTATTTCGCGTTTAACTTTCTTCATTCGTTTCCTGTAATGTCACCTTTCGGGCGAATTGCACCAATATGACAAGGTAGAATTATTTCAAACTGCTACCATTAAACTTTGGTTAAATTACCTATCGAATGATACTAAGAATAGGCGTGTACGTCCTAAATAACGCGAACTATTAATTTCTAAACCTTACCGTATTTCGCGTTTAACTTTCTTCATTCGTTTCCTGTAATGTCACTTTTCGGACCGAATTGCGCCAATATGACAAGGTAGAATTATTTCAAACTGCTACAATTAAATCTAGGTTAAATTACCTATCGAATGATTTAAAGTGTAGGCGTGTACGTCCTAAATAACGCGAAATATTAATTTCTAAACATTACCGTATTTAGCGTTTAACTTTCTTCATTCGTTTCCTGTAATGTCACCTTTCGGACCGAATTGCGCCAATATGACAAGGTAGAATTATTTCAAATTGATATCATTAAATCGAGGTTACATTGCCTATCGAATGATACACACTATAGACGTGTACGTCCTAAGTTACATGAACTATTAATTTCTAAACATTACCGTATTTCGCGTTTAACTTTCTTCATTCGTTTCCTGTAATGTCACTTTTCGGGCCGAATTGCGCCAATATGACAAGGTAGAATTATTTCAAACTGCTACCTTTAAATCGAGGTTAAATTACCTATCGAATGATAGAAAGTATAGACGTGTACGTCCTAAATAACGTGATCTATTAATTTCTAAACATTACCGTATTTCGCGTTTAACTTTCTTCATTCGTTTCCTGTAATGTCACCTTTCGGGCCGAATTGCTCAAAAATGACAGGGCAGAATTATTTCACGTTATTTTTATTTTAAACCAATTGGTTTCGCTTTTATATCGAGGTTAATTATAATAATACGGTTATCGTAACACTATAATTTTCTTTGATAATAAAAGTTACTGATGGCGCACGCCGCGTAAAGGTTTGGTTTGTGTGGCCTGTAGAAATGTTGAGAAAAATATCTTGACAAATGATTGCCATTGAATTTTAATCAATATTTCTACAGATATGTTATGTTCTGTTTTTTGGGACAGAATATAACATATCCCCTCCCAACCCATGAATTCGAAAGTTGTTTGTTAGAAGCCTGTCATCTCCGTGACATTTGTTGTTGAGAAGCATGTCGCCTCAGTGGGTTTTGTTGAGAAGCATGTCGCCTCTGTGGGTTTTGTTGGGAAGCATGTCGCCTCTGTGGGTTTTGTTGTGAAGCATGTCGCCTCTGTGGGTTTTGTTGAGAAGCATGTCGCCTCTGTGGGTTTTGTTGAGAAGCATGTCGCCTCTGTGGGTTTTGTTGAGAAGCATGTCGCCTCTGTGGGTTTTGTTGAGAAGCATGTCGCCTCTGTGGGTTTTGTTGAGAAGCATGTCGCCTCTGTGGTTTTTGTTGTGAAGCATGTCGCCTCTGTGGGTTTTTTTGAGAAGTATATTACCTCTATAGATGGTTCCGGAGACATTTGTCGGTCACTTAGCCAATAAAACTATACCCCTCTATAATATTATGTGCGATTTTCAGTACAACACCTACCACCCATATATTAGAAAGGTTCCGTCGTTAGTCCTTAGGCTCGAAAACTAGTGATTTCGGGATGTTTTCGCGACGAAGCCGTAATTTTCTGACAGTTTGTCAAAGAACTCATGTTTCGATTTTCGATTTTCACCTCTGGAAGCCGAGATCAAGGTAATTTTGTGGGTCGAAAAGCCTAAACGAGAGATCGTTGTCAAACTTTCACGTGAAGGTGACTTTTTCGAAGCGAAAGCACCGAGAAAAAACTGGCCCCTTAAACCAGTGAAATTGATCAAAATTATTTCATTTGTATATTTTCTATTTCTGATTGAAAGCTAGCGCGAAATTTCGAAATATCGTTACTAGTTATGTTAATTTGTTCCGATAAATTTTCTGATAAGCATTTAGCGTATAGGCAAATAGCTGGTCCGCAGTTGTAGAAAAAAGGTTGACACGATAAGTTAATGTTCGACGCCGTTATCCACTTGGCTGGCGTAAGTTTAAAATGTTTTTGAACGCAAGTGAAATAACGAACCAATTGATCTACCTCATTTCGATGTTTTCCTTTATAAGGAGCTCTTTCGTCGTCGATGAAGTAGTCGTATTCGCAATAAGAGTCGTAAACAGTAATTTTGAACACGTCTTTTTTGATCAATTTCACGGTTGCCAGAAAGAAATGATTTTTTTTTACCATAACAGGAATAAACGTTACTTCTCTGGTCTTAAATCTGTTAATCTTCTTTAAAAAATACTGGAAATAAAAGTGTAATTGATTTTCTGAAAGTGTGCTTAAATCGTCTATAAACTTCGCAATGGAAGTGTAAAAATTAGTTTTTAAATATTGATTCTTTGAAAAGCGCCCTCTAATAGTTTGAAAATAACCGTTTACCATAAATACCGTAAAACATTTATTAGATGCGATTTTAGCTAATTGTTTTTGTCCTAAACGGAATTGTTTTATCCCACTAGTTTCGTCGTCGGAGTCAGAATCTAAATCCATATGTTCCGCGTTTTCAAGTACCACCAGTGTAGAGTAATTATTTCCGGATTCGGAAACCTCCTCTCCTGATTCGAAAATTTTCTGAACAGTTATTTCTGAATCAGGAAAGTCATTTACCCTTTCGGGTAATTCTTTTCCGGATTCAAAAATTTTCTCTGTGAAAATTTCCTTTTCGGATTCGGAAATTTGCTCCTCCGTAAATAAAGTTTTCTGTAGAATTATCTTAGCCAATTTTTTTGGAGGTGTTGTTAAATTGTTATCATTTACCCTTTTAGAACCATTTCTCGCGCCCCTTTGCAAAATTTCGCCCAATGGTTTTCCCGGCTTACTTTGATATCCCCTTAAATTCTTCCCGACGATGTCCGATTCCCCCCTTTCACGTTGCGGCGTATGCCTAAATTTTTCCTCCAATTGTTCGAATGGTCTTTTTCTGTTTTGATTTGGAATTACTTTCCTAGAGAGTTTAAGATATTCTAAGTATAAATTATGGTTAAATTCGTTTAATTTTGAAACAAGCGCGTCTACTCGTAACCGATTGTAACACAGTGCCTGACTTTTTAAAACTCTGTTGTAGCCCTCGATGTGCCCCTGGGTGGTTGCTTCTTGGTCAATGTAATTAACTTGCCCTTTTAAAAAATCATTTCGAGGATTGTATGACAATGGAACCTCTCCCTGAAAGTGTCTACTTAAATCCCCCGTTAAAACCCTGGTCTAAAACAAAAGTAGGAAAATAATTTTTTTGCATATATTCGAAAAATCTGATACCGTAACTAGGATTATCGACCATGTCATTAGCTGTCACGTGTTTCTGGATGTCAGCGCGTACCGTTTCTACAATTTTGTCGCACATAACTTTAAAAAATTTGTTACTTCCTCCCCGCAACCAAAACTCCTCTTCGTTTTTCGGATAACGCGGCTTAGCGGTGTCACCAGCTTCAGCTAAAACCTCTTCAGATACTACAATTAAATCGCTGTCTACGTAATCGGCTATCAAAAGATCATTACGCGGAACTTGGGATCCAATTTCGTCACCTAATACGTTAACTAAAACCGACATTTTCGCAAGATTTTCTTCGTAAAACGCGTTTCGTTTTTCTGATAGTAATAAAACAGCTAAACTATACAACCTGTCTTTAAATTCAGCTAAAAATGAGCTATTAAGTAGCACACTAAATAGGTAAAGTCCGAAGGAACGTTTGTCCTTGTAAAATTTGGTCGCCTTCACGCTGACGTCCTTCATCATGTGACACGTACCACAATGAATTATGGTTTTGTTCAAATCCTCCCTAGTTGCCACCCCCGTTAATATCCTATTAGCCCTGAGCAAATAGATTTTCCCTGTTACATTCCTTTAGTACAGAATTAATTAAAACTAGACTTCTATCGCACGAAATTACCACTGGGGTTTTAACGTCATTAGGCGCGCAATTTTGCGCTTTCATAAAACTCGCGAGAAAGTTGGAGATTGTGATTTCGTGTTGGTCGTTAGTCACGAGTTCGGCGACTGGAACTGGCGTGGAAGTTGGTTTTCCTAAGATGGGGTGTCGCATAACGAGCGCGTAATACATAAAAGCCTTACCGTCTAATTTATGCGCTACAGACCCAGTCGCGTCGATAAAGAAAATATCCATTTTACAGTGTTCTTTAAAAGTGTTAACCGATTCTTTTTTCCACAAATAAATTACGCAAGAAGGCTTGATCGCAATGTGCTGAACGTATCGCTTCAGGATTGGATCGTCGGTCATTTTACTCAAGCTGGAAATGACATCTTTGTCCAAACGCAATTCGCACAAAGCTTCGTACCTTGCCTGTTTTAACACGTTGGGATTAACTACGCTTTTCCTTAAATTACCCATTGCAAAATCTTTATCTGTACAGTTTTCATTAAAATCATGCAGGTTTTGTTTAGGTCTTAAAGCTAAATTAGTCGAAAACTCTTTTTTAACTAACCGTCTTCTTTCGCCACGGAGTTGAGGAGAGCCAATTGTACCGGCTTCGTGATGAGGTTTCCCTTCATGCAAAATGCTACCCCGTAAATCATTAAAAATCTCAATTCTACATTTCATGCTACACTTTTTAAGCCTACAGTACATGTTGCAAGAAAATATTAAATCCGCGGGTGAATTTTTGTGGTAGTGCTTATATAATACGCACCAATGACAAATAGAACTGTAGTTCTCGAGAATATCGTCTATTTCTGTTTTGTAAGCCTCCGAATTGGACAATTTATCCCACACCCCCTCGGATATTTGAAAATTCACAACTTCTGGTCGCACCTCGTTTAATTCGCTTTCACTATATTCGTCGCGCCCCAGGATGAGTTTATAAGTTTCGGGTGAAAGTAGAGAAGTGAAAGAGCAAGTTTTGGGTGAAAGTGGAGAAGTGAAAGAGCTGTAAGAATCGGGAATTGGCGTAGAAGAGAATACACACGAAGTATTTTCTGCTTCTGGGTCATAACGTTAAACCACCCCAATTAACTACCCCTTCTGGATTTGAAGTTAAACCACCCAAATTAGCTACCCCTTCTGGATTTGAAGTTAAATCAAGTAAACTAACTGTCCCTTCAGTATTTGATGTTAAACCACCCAAATTAACTACCCCTTCAGAATCTGAAGCTAAATAACCCAAATTATTTCTCCCCTCTTGAAGCGGCCGTGTAAAATTGTCGCTGTTAGACATGTGCGCAGAAATTTTGGAATCTATTTCTTCTCGTTCGAAAAACGCAAGAACCCAATTTCGAGTAATAGGAGGATTACTAACAGTGTATTTTACGGTGTCATCGTAGCAACCCCAATTTGAAGAATCTAGTTTTACGTACGCTTTATAATGGCTACTCGTAGATTCGTCTCCGGCGTGAACTACACAACTTTTTAAATTGTACTTTAAACCATAGAATTTTAAAATTCCCGGTAATTCGCACTCCTCTTTCGTATGTTCCCCCCTGTCGTTTCTCCTCTGTATACTAAATATCAAAACTGGGTTGTTCGGAGGGGTAGACACATGGTGTCTTGTTACGCGTCTACAATTGGGACAAGATCGATTTTCACTTACTTCTAAACCATCCGAGTAATCAATAATAGTTTTTAAATTAGGATTAATTTTGTAAATTGCCTCAAATAATAAAAATTGTTTGTTGTCGCATACGTGACAACAGTGGATTGCCTCGAGATTATCGATACTAAAGAGGGTCCAAAATTTTGAAATAATTAAATCGAAGAACTGGACGGGGTCTTCAGTTCTACCTGACATTAATTTGTTTTCAGAAACACCTTGAATATAATCTAAAAAAACTTTAACTTCGGAGGATGAGACGGGATTTGCCGAACTACAATTGATCGCGTCAACGCATTGATTTAATTCATCTAGAATACTTGAACTATTGGAAAAAGCTGTTGTTTCTATTAAGCATTGAAAAACGGATGAAAACCATTATCAATTCCTCGTCGCATGACGTTTTTGACGCATAAGAGGCATTTTAAATTTTTATCACTTTTAACTCGCGAGAGGGTATTAGGACTTTCGCTAAGAAATACACATCTAAAATGAAACCAGTCTTTACATTGGCAACATTGAAAATATCGCTTCCCATCATTCGGTTGCTTGCAAATGCAGTACAACTTTTTTGATTTAACCAAGGGATAATAATTTTAATTAGGATCGATTTTAGGTTTTCTAACGCGGCTAGTTTTCCTAGTAAGCAATTCGTTGTCAAAAAGGGGGTTTTGAATATTGGTACTAGGAGTAGGTCGACTCTGAACGACTTCGTTACTTTCTACAATTAATTTATGATTTGGAGGCTTATTAATCGAATCCGATTTAGTTTCAATTTCAATTACATTAATAATATCATTTAATGTTTGGGATACAACGTTACGTATTTCCGCATTATCTTTTTGGTAGATGTCCGTCGGCAAATGACCTAAATCATCGGTTTGGTTTAAAAAATCGGATGTGACCTCTATCTCTGCTGGTATAACAGTATCTTGAAGATCGCCAAAAAAGATTTGGTAATTGGGTGTAGCTATAAAACTATTTGTAGAAGAAATTGAATTAACTTCGTCGTTACAAACGTCAATTGGGGAGGACGGTGCTATAAATTCTGTGGTTTCTGCATGGTTTTGTATGTACGCATTAAAGTCGGTTCGCATTCCCATGTAATTTTTGTTATACCTATTGTATAAACAAAGACACGCTTTACGGAAAATTTTAATACTTACTTGAACGTCAGAGCAAACGCCTGACCACAGATCCGAATACGCCCCACAACTGTCAAATTCGTTTATTCTCGAGAAATCATAGTTGATTGCTCGCCACATGGCTTTTGACAGTTCATCATTTGTCACACGAAGATGTTTGGAAACTATCTTTCCATGGATCATTTTCGAAAAAAAAACTATAAAAATTAAAACTCGGGTTAGTTTTATGTCATACATACCGTGACACCGTTCATAAAGAGTTAAGGTATGTTCAATTATCTAAGCTGTGCCCTACATCATAGGCTACATCGTTATACTTATTAATAAAAACTACTTATCCCTGAAACTGATTGCCGATATCGGCCGTCGGACCTTCGGCCCGGCGTTCGAATACCTAGTTCACTAGGGCGAAACCGTGACGGTGAGCGCTAACTTTTAAAATAATCGTTAGACCTAATACAATTTTTGCCGTTCATACACGCCGTCATGACGGAGTTTTGTCAAGTGGAAAACAGCCTGAGCGTCGGCGCGGCGTTCTATTTCCCTAGAAGGTCAACTTTGTCAAAGCGGTGCTACGCCAGTTCCAAATAAACATCGGTCCGGCTTATTCATTTTCCGCGTAAGCTTTTATTGTTAGTATTAAGGGAGATCAATAAAAGATCTTAAAATAACAAATGGGAAATCAAAATTGGAAAAGTACTATTTTGTAACTTTTTTGGGCTGCCAATTTCAATAAACTAATACTGGGCATAAGCAAGTAGATGTCGTCGATTTTTAACCGTTATCCACTTTTGTAACGATTATTGAAAAAATAACATTCTTTTCAGTGAAAATAGTCAAACATTCTTTTCAGTGAAAATAGTCAAACATTCTTTTCAGTGAAAATAGTCAAACATTCTTTTCAGTGAAAATAGTCAAACATTCTTTTCAGTGAAAATAGTCAAACATTCTTTTCAGTGAAAATAGTCAAACATTCTTTTCAGTGAAAATAGTCAAACATTCTTTTCAGTGAAAATAGTCAAACATTCTTTTCAGTGAAAATAGTCAAACATTCTTTTCAGTGAAAATAGTCAAACATTCTTTTCAGTGAAAATAGTCAAACATTCTTTTCAGTGAAAATAGTCAAACATTCTTTTCAGTGAAAATAGTCAAACATTCTTTTCAGTGAAAATAGTCAAACATTCTTTTCAGTGAAAATAGTCAAAATTGGAATAGTACTATTTTGTAACTTTTTTGGGCTGCCAATTTCAATAAACTAATACTGGGCATAAGCAAGTAGATGTCGTCGATTTTTAACCGTTATCCACTTTTGTAACGATTATTGAAAAAATAACATTCTTTTCAGTGAAAATAGTCAAACATTCTTTTCAGTGAAAATAGTCAAACATTCTTTTCAGTGAAAATAGTCAAACATTCTTTTCAGTGAAAATAGTCAAACATTCTTTTCAGTGAAAATAGTCAAACATTCTTTTCAGTGAAAATAGTCAAACATTCTTTTCAGTGAAAATAGTCAAACATTCTTTTCAGTGAAAATAGTCAAACATTATTTTCAGTGAAAATAGTCAAACATTCTTTTCAGTGAAAATAGTCAAACATTCTTTTCAGTGAAAATAGTCAAACATTCTTTTCAGTGAAAATAGTCAAACATTCTTTTCAGTGAAAATAGTCAAACATTCTTTTCAGTGAAAATAGTCAAACATTCTTTTCAGTGAAAATAGTCAAACATTCTTTTCAGTGAAAATAGTCAAACATTCTTTTCAGTGAAAATAGTCAAAATTGGAATAGTACTATTTTGTAACTTTTTTGGGCTGCCAATTTCAATAAACTAATACTGGGCATAAGCAAGTAGATGTCGTCGATTTTTAACCGTTATCCACTTTTGTAACGATTATTGAAAAAATAACATTCTTTTCAGTGAAAATAGTCAAACATTCTTTTCAGTGAAAATAGTCAAACATTCTTTTCAGTGAAAATAGTCAAACATTCTTTTCAGTGAAAATAGTCAAACATTCTTTTCAGTGAAAATAGTCAAACATTCTTTTCAGTGAAAATAGTCAAACATTCTTTTCAGTGAAAATAGTCAAACATTCTTTTCAGTGAAAATAGTCAAACATTCTTTTCAGTGAAAATAGTCAAACATTCTTTTCAGTGAAAATAGTCAAACATTCTTTTCAGTGAAAATAGTCAAACATTCTTTTCAGTGAAAATAGTCAAACATTCTTTTCAGTGAAAATAGTCAAACATTCTTTTCAGTGAAAATAGTCAAACATTCTTTTCAGTGAAAATAGTCAAACATTCTTTTCAGTGAAAATAGTCAAACATTCTTTTCAGTGAAAATAGTCAAACATTCTTTTCAGTGAAAATAGTCAAACATTCTTTTCAGTGAAAATAGTCAAACATTCTTTTCAGTGAAAATAGTCAAACATTCTTTTCAGTGAAAATAGTCAAACATTCTTTTCAGTGAAAATAGTCAAACATTCTATTCAAAGCTCTTTCGAATAAATTTTTATCCGCAAAATTTTAGGTTTTACCTAAATAATTTTAATAAATGCCCCTTTTTCGAGAAAAGAAACCAGCGGTTAATCAATTAATTCTTCTAAAATTCCGTCAATTAATTATTAATTAAAAATTACTTATAAATAATTATTGAACTTTATTTATTGAACGCCGACCTCTACAAGCAAACTAGGTAATATCATTTAGTTAATAAATTCTATTACATTAGCTCTATAGTGGTGTCTAACTTATAGGAATTATTAACTTATGGAAATATAAAATGTGTTTATCGAAATCTAGTTTTTAAGTTGGGAGAACACGATTTTTTTAGTCAGTTTAACCATGACGTTTCAAAGCTAATCAATTTTATCTACTGATATAGTATAAACTCGAAAAAAATAAACTATATGATCTGATAAATATAAACAAGAAATAAAAATTCTTACCTCAAAAAATAATCTTCGGGTGTTTTAACACCCACCGTTGAACAATTTTCCGACTGACGAAATTGAGAATTCTTGACGATAACCCTTATTTTCTAACTTTGAAATGCGAAACTCAATCGAAAAATTATAAATATAAAGCATCAATACAGAATATAAGCTTATGCGAGCGTATCAGCCAAAAGCAAGCAACTGTTCGGGAACTCTTCGAAAAGAAGAATGAATGATCAAAAGTTTTGATTCAAAACCCAGAGTTGAGTTCCATTCTAGAACAAACTTCCTCCCTCTTCAAGTATAGTTGTTGGACCAAAAAAACCCCTCCGATTGTTTCCCGAGGAGCAAAGCGAGCGGAAATTGGTTCTCTTTATACAGTAAAACCCCTCGTTCACTTCAAGGACACACTTGCATGAAAGATGAGTTCATTGTAGAAATCTACATAACGCGAGCGGAAAATGTGTGAAAAAATACCGCATAATGCAGGTGGACAACTTTAACATATTTTAACACCGTATTTTTCTGGGCGTGTCTATGTTTGGTTTTTCCCAACTCGCCGCCGAGGACCGATGCTGGTCAAGCAGTGGCGGAAGAAAATAATGGCGCGAAAGAGAGGGTTTTGTTTTAAATAGCTTCATATCACTGTAGTTAATCACTTTCGATTTTAGATTTGTTCTTTGAAATTCTTTATATAGAGCGTTTTCAAGTTGATTAAAAAACAGCTTTTTTCAAAGCTATATTCTTAGTTAGTTTTGTATAGTTAATTTTAGGTGAAGTTTGTCTTAGTTATTTTGGGTTAGGTTAAGATAGTGTATTTTAGGTTAAGTTAGTTTGAGGGTCATTCCATGACAAATCAACCAGAGGTTCCACCCTCCCATCTTAGATTTCATTGAAATTTCGTATAAAAGGTACTTTAGTGCGGAAAAGTAGATTTCCAAGTTGTTATTATAGTTCGATTAGCCGATTTCGAGATATTCGATACCAAATTTTGGCAAAAATGGTAAAAACATTACGTTAAATATCAACATAAAATATTTATATTAAATTCTATTCTGATCCGTTCTAATATTAAAATGCAGTTAAAACATTTGACCTTTGACCTCAACCAGTTACTCAATTCTTATAAAATATTTAATATTTTTTTCCGAATTCCCCGTATGTGATTTAGTAAAAAAATGCTAAAATCTCAAGGTATTATTTTTAGTTTTCGAGAAAAATAAACTTTTCTCCAGCCCCAATAGCTCTTTCTATAATATAATACCAGAAGAAAATAGTGGGAAGTACGCTTCTGTAGATTTGAGCTATACAAGTCGTCATATTTGAACGCAAAGGTCCTTTCACGCAAAGAAATTTAAACCGAAAAATAGTCCCTTTTATGTTTTGTTTATACACGGCGACAAACGTTGAGACTGAAGGCTCCAAATACTATTTTAGTAGAATAACTTCTTGCCTTGAATAAAGTTATGTATAAGAATAAATATAATTTTCTTAACTTGCGCCACCACAAAGACGACTTTAATTTGGAATGTGAGTGGCATTTCTTTGCCACTTCACATGGTAAAGAACCCTGTGATGTAATTGGTGGTACAGTTAAAAGGAAAGTCGCGAAAACTAGTCTACAACGACCAATTTATGGGCAAATTCTAATTCCGATTGAAATGTTTGATTTTTGTAAAGATACCTTTGTAAACATAGACTTTGTTTATATTTCAAATAATGAGATCAAACAACAAACTGTCTTCTTAGAGACACGATGTTTAGACGCTGTAACGATAAAAGAGACTCAGCGGTACCATCAATTCATCCCCGTCAACAATAATTAAGTAAAAGCTGCAGCTCTTTCATCTTTGAACGATATGAAAACATTCAGAGTATCTCGAAATTTTGAGAATGTCGAAGCACAATATATGTCTTCAGTGATATCTCAAACGGGGATTTTGTATCGATTGTTTACGATAATTTTCACTATATAGCAGTAGTTGAGGAAATTTCATTGGAATTTAGAGACTTTAAGGTATCTTGCATGTGTCCATCTGATTATTCTGATAATCAATGCTGGGTTCCCCCTGACAATATTCTGTGCAAATTTGAGCCCCCCTTGTAGTTGCTATAACTAGTCTAATGTCTACACATACTATTAGTCAAGATGATAAATTTAAAATTCAAACGGCTTTTTCAAACTATGAAAATAATTAAATAAAACTGTCAACTTCTAAAATAAAAGGTTATTAAAAAGTGAATTGGGGTTCGAGAAAAGTTAATTTTTCTCGAAAACTAAAAATAATACCTTGAGTAAGGATCCTTTAGTGTGTCTTAGGTTAAGTTAAGTTAGTTTTTGGTTTTCAGTTTTTGTGAGTTTCTCAACGTTGGTCAGTTTTATGACTGTCGCTTGTTAGATATTGTAACGATCGGATTCCACTGCAACGCTTTCCAGGACGTCCGCGCTCTAAGCACGGTAGAGGCTAGCGGGGCTCTACCAGACGTCCGCGCTCGGCATATAAAAAACGGACCAACCGCCAAGCAGAGGGAGTCTCGCACTAGTCTCCGACGAATACCAATAACTTATATCGTAGCCCGAGAAAATCCACCGCTCCTAGTCAACGAGCCAGTTCCATCGTCGTCATTCCGAGAGCAGTTACCATCGACAGTCAGAGAGCAGTCATCTGAACCACCGCTGACTGTAGCGCCGTTACCGCCACCTGACGAGGGATCATTACCGCAATAAATATATTTTATTACCATACGAAATCACTCGTTTCAATATTATCGTTAGTTCTTCATTGTATCAATGTAAGTAGCACAATTTACTTAATTTTCATTATTTAAAATATTAGTTGATGATTTTTTCTAAATTTTCAATTTAAATTTTTTAATTGGTTATTCTACGAAGTACTGGATCCTAATTTTATTTAACGTTATAGGGAGATTGTTCTGAAAATCGGATCCGTATGGACCAATGCTAAAGTCGTGGATAATATCAGTAGAGAGTAACTAAATATGAACATGTAAATCCAAGATGGCCGCCAAGATGGCCGCCATAACACCCCCCCAAAACACCCCCAAATTTTTTTCCAAAAACCAATTTTTGTCCTTGGAAAAAATCATCAAAATATTTTTGTTTTCAA
This sequence comes from Leiobunum rupestre, assembly GCF_980474605.1. Lineage (NCBI taxonomy): Eukaryota > Metazoa > Arthropoda > Arachnida > Opiliones > Sclerosomatidae > Leiobunum > Leiobunum rupestre. The sequence goes on from NC_143394.1 coordinate 217,129, forward strand.
TCTCAAATTTCACCTTGAACATGTAAATCCAAGATGGCCGCCAAGATGGCCGCCATAACACCCCCCCAAAACACCCCCAAAAGTTTTTCCAAAAACCAGTTTTTGACCTTGGAAAAAGTCATCAAAATATTTTAGTTTTTAATCTCAAATTTCACCTTGAAGATGATCCTTGACCTCGACGCTCGAGCACTGTCCACCACCCCTAAGCCTCGGTCTATCACCCCAACAGGTTTGGACACGATCGAACAAGCTCGGCCCGAGATATCGGCGGTAATATGTGACCCCCCCGATTACTTATGTTAATTAACTTTTGATATCGTTTTTTTATTTTTTCGTTTTTTCGCCATTTAAAATGCTAATTAGTTATTTGCGAGATGGGGAAACCTTCGCTTTATAGCCTTGGAAACTTTTGGCCACAACCAATCACGTGATATCCAACTTACCCCTGTTGAAAATTAAACTTTATTTACTTTTTGGAAATAAATAAATAAACAATCAATTCATAGTTTGCATCCCTACGTCATCAATGACGCAGTTCCAAGTATAGATATAAGAACCAAGAATAAATATTTAATTTGAGCTAGAATGAACGATTCTATGCCGCCATTTTGCCGGTGTAGATTTCTTAGTAAAACGGGAGGGTTAACAGTTTCAATCGTCTGTTTGCGGATTTTAATTATTTTCAAATGATTAAGAAATTAGTTTCACGTTAAAAATGGTTATCTGCCTGGTTAAAAATTGTTCGAGTAGTTCAATTACCAATGGAGAGCGAAAATTGTTTATTTTATTCGATAGCGAAGGTTATTGAAAAAAGGATGACCGCAAAGGCCTAACTTTGATAAGCTTTGTCAACTTCTTTTCGTAGATATTTCTGTCGTAATTTGATATTTTATTTAAATAACCCGGCCTTAGAATCTTATCTGACTTTGTTTAGGGCCCATTTAAAATTTTAAAGCATAAATCTAATTAGTTTTGTAGCTTTGACGAGATTACCAACAAAATGGCTACCTATTTAGTAGCTACGCGCGAAATGGTTTGAATTTTTGATCGCCCTCCCAGTTTCCTTGGAGACCATAGGCCCCTCCCTTCGGTGCAAACTATGTAAACACATTTTAAAACAAATTACAATGGGGCTGGTCAATATCCGCCCGAGATATAGCCCCTTATGTATAACCCCGGTCGAAATAAAATACAATTTAACTTACCCCTGTCGAAATAAAATACAATTTTAACTTACCCCTGTCGAAATAAAATACAATTTAACTTACCCCTGTCGAAATAAAATACATATTTTAAAACACAACAAATTGCAATAGGCCTGTTTGGTCAATATCCGCCCAATAACTTATGTTTTACCCCTGTTGAAATGAAACTTTATTTACTTTTGGAGATAAATAAATAATACAATAACGACATAACAAACAATCAATACATATTTTAAAAACACAACAAATTACAATGGGGCTGGTCAATATTCGCCCGAGATATAGCCAATTTTGTTTATAATAAATAAAATAAAATGTATTTACTTTTGGAGATACATTGTTTTTAACATTTGCAATACAAAGGTGTAATTTTCCCCAAACAGGAAATTGGTTTTCAATAGTACACTAATACATTCTAAAATAATATAATCAAATAAAAAATCCGAAAAACAATTATTTTAAAATAATAAATTAATTACATAAACAATCAATAAACATTTTAAAAACATTACCATGAACTTAATCGGGCGATATCCGCCAGAGATATAGTCACTAATGTATTATGAAAAAATTCAATTTATTTACTTTTTAAGCAATTAATGGCTTCAAAAGTCGCTTGATGACTTAGGCCTAAGGTGGTGCCTTGGGTATAAGCCTAGCTGATTATTATTGATTATTAATGTTATCCACCTACAATAAAACGTATTACTTTACCAATATAAAAATAATTCTTAAATTTTTGAAGATACAATGTTGTTTTTATTGATACTTTTGCAAGTGTTCGTAATTGTTTATTCATTATCCACAAATTTTCCGATTTATTTAAAAAAAAAGATGGGAAAAATAATATCATTTTAACTTATTTAACTATGTTTTTTACGCAACGATTCATTTATTTGAATAAAAGCGGTATTTATTTAAGTAATTGTTTGTTTTTATTTAAATAATTGGCTTATTCACTTTCAATTATTTAAACATTTTGCAATTTTTATTAAACTATTGGTTATTTAAATAAATATTGAAATATAGCCGAGCTTATTTTATTCATGGATAAAAATTAATCGACTGCCGAGCACTAACTTTTGCAACTCGAAAGACTATAATTTTACGCAAATGGATGTGTGGTTAATTTTTAATAGTAAAATAATATATTCTAAAGTTGGAAAAACATTTTAAATTACATAATCAATAAAAATTCCAAAACCATTTATTTAAAATAAATAAAAAATAATTAACTTTTTTAAATTAAAAATAGCAACATTGTGAATACACGTGGATAGAATTTTCTCTGACTATACACAGTGAACGAACGGTTGTTTAACGGTGACTAAATTAAAACAAAATTAAGTTTAATAATTTTAATTATTTTTCAAATAAAATAATACTTACTTTAATTGATTTATAAGTTTATTTTTCTGCTGAACAGCGTTACCAGAAACACGCAAAGCCATCGTAGACGACGCGAGCTATAAAATTCTGCCAGATTGCGAGCTATATCTTTAAATTCATAATTACATCTAGGATAGAACTGGTTCAACATTCAATTGCATTAGCCTTGTAGAAGTAATTTGATACCCACCCCTTAATTATTTTCACGTGCAGAGTTTATCCACTAATTATAACCTTGTAAAACTAGTTTGGATTTTTCAACAATTTTCTAACAAACGATAAAATTATAAACGCAGATCACGTTTCACAAGGAAACATTCAACAGAGCCAGTGAGAAGAAAAAACTGGTTTTACAAACAAATGCTAGATATTAATAAAATATCAATTTATAAATCCTCTTATTTGAAAAAATTGTAAATAAAAATGAATTGTTTTAAAAACAAAGCTTATTAACAATTTACTTTTTGAAGATACAATCGTTTATAATACTTAACAACTATTAGTAATAATAATAATAATAATACTTCTTTTGCAAAAGACTAAATGTATTGGCTACCAGGATATTTCAATAAATTATATTTAATTATTAAAAACGTAAAAATAAATAAAAAAGTATCATTTTTGTATTTTTATATTGTCAGCGTAGTTTCTATAAATCAATTATCTGTAAGAGCTTTTATTATAATTTAATATAAGAATCATTATTAAAAAATAGCCAGATTTGGAATGTCTCACTAGAATAAAGTGAATTTTCTCAGGCAACGTCACTTGTTGAACTTGTGTGCTTTTTCGAACGTACGGGCGCAACGGTCTTAGATTTTGTTATTCTAATAAATAGATAAAAACTAAACATTAATTAACACAAATTATATTCTGTTTTCAATCCAAGGTATCAGATTATGAACAATTTAGCTTAAATTATTATTTACTAATTATACGACATGTTCTACAACCTGTATCATAAAACCGTTTGATTTATGGATTTCAGTTTTAAAAACAGATCAGTTATCGTATTCCCAATCACAAAGACATTTCAACTGTTAAGTACACGTTTTTAATTTTACATTAACTGTGGAATTCAAAATAGAAATATTAATTGCAGAAACATGTTCCTTAAAAAAGAGGATATTTAAATCGATGATTTTTTTAATTTTAAACCTTAATTAACGTGTCATTTTTAATTCTGTTAAATTCACAATGCGCTTCTGATTTCATCTGTCTGTTATTAAAATTTAAAAATTCGGTTTTATGTTTGCAGAGCGAATTTTACATTTTCAACTAATGTTAAATATGTTAGGAATTCTATTTATAAAAATATTTTAAAAATTAATTTAAATTTTATTATTAATATTTGTTAAAAAAATTCAAAACAACCATTTACTTTCATTGAAGATATTCAATAATAATTATAATTTATATTAACCAAAACGAACTTTGCAGATAAAAAAGGATGTTTATATATGTTGGTAAACAAGACAGCACAAACAAATATACTAAATTAATATTGAGTTAATTAAAAAATAAAATAAAATTAAACCAAAAACCAAAATGAGAATAATAATTTAATAGAAAAAATAATCAAAAGATTCATTAAAAATAAGTTTGAGCTCTATTAAAAGAAAAATTAATTAGTTTATAACAATTTAAATAACAATGTTATAAATTCCTCTATCCGTAAATAATATTTGTATCTGTTGTCAAGTAGTTGAGATTTAAATTTAAAAAAAATAAGTTTGATATTTTGAAACAAATGTTAGGTTGATGTTCTAAATAAAATAGCCTTTGTTGAATATTTCAATTTTAATTGATTATGATTTTGTTGTTTTTGATGTATAAAAATCATTGAACAATCGCTTATAAACCCAATATCATTTTTCTTTATATGTGCAAAGTAACTTTCCACCAACTATTTTAATTTCTATTACAAACATTGAAGATTTAAACAATATTAGCAATTGGCGGCTCAAGGTTTTAACATATACTACATTACAACCATTTTTTTCGTTCCGAATACAAGATCTTTTCGACGATCTAGTTCTATAATAAAGAAAATCTACAATTAACGTGGAAATTGTAGATATCCTTTCCAATACCAAGATCCACATTTGGAAAAATTATAATTTTATTTAAAAATCTATTTTTTGGACAAAAGATTTCCGTCATAGTCCTACAAAACTGTTAAATGTACTCATAAGACAAGAAAATTTACACTTATACGAAATGTTTAGTATATTTTCTACAAAATCATGTTTGGATGTATTATGCAATAACCGTATGATTAAATCTGATAAGAATTAATGTCGTTATCGCGATGTTTAGTGTTATTTAAAACTTTGAATGCTTGAATTAGTAAAATATTTCAAACAAGGCAAGAATAAGTACCACTTAACCGAGAGAAGAGTATATGAATCGCAAAACACATTCTAGCCGGGGGCCACACTATTAATGGATAGGTAATTAACTTCTAGTCGTTTTACCTGTGGGTAAAAGTGATGAAAATGGAGTCAATCGAACCTGTATTATTTTTACGGTCTGTTATTGAACGTTCACAATTCACTTCTCTGCGATTCAATAGGATTTATTGACCATCGCCTTGATTAATGTGTATTGTATGTTACAATTATTACAATCAGTTTAATTTATTTATTTCGATAGTTGGATTTACCACATACTATACAAATAATCCTTTAAAGTTGATCATAGCAAATTTAACATATTAATAATGGTGTCCTAGGTAAAATATTTACATGCCAAAAGAACATTATTAGATAAATAGACCCAGCTTAAAGACCATTTTCAATATAATAATATATCAAATGGGCTTTGAATTTTAAAATGTAAAATATATTATAACAGATTTGACATACTATGAATTACATTATTTTTGCGGTATTTATGAAGATTATAGTAGAATATCGCATTAGGAAACATTTCCATAATTTTAGTTTTAATGTATTATGCAATTGTCAATTTAAGAGTAACAGTCCATCAGTTTGATATTTAAGAACATGTTGCAAATTATGTGATTATTAAATTTTAGAGTCATTCCAGGTGAGATAATATTAAATTATTTTAGAATAAAGTCTTTATCTTTCAAGATTTACTGGTTCTATTAAATAACATGGAACAATGACAACATTTTTATCATCAGAGTAAATCAATCCTATTTCTTTTGAAAGAAATTGTGCACCGTAGCGATAAATTCTATATTATTAGTAATTTGAAGAAAAAAAACCATGGGCAATTTCATATAAAATGGGTAAATTTGAATACAATTCGGCTAAATCAAATTAAATTGGGTAAGTTCTTATATTATTGGATTAACTGAAATTATTATGATTGACTTGATAATAAATTGAAAACTTTCGAATACATTTTGGTAAATTCTAGTATCTTGGGTTAATTGAAATAAATAAATTTAGTAGAAACAACATTGTCTACATTTATATAAATTTTAAGAAATTCAAATGTTATTTTTTATTTGAATAATTTTTGGTAAATTCCAATGATATTGCGTAATTAATCTCATTTTGTTTAGTTTTTTAATTTTGACTAAGTTCAATTTACAAAGTGTAAGTTCATTTACCATTGGGTGGTGCCTCAGGTATTAACTTAGGTGATTATTATTATTAATGGGAATAATATCGATACATTTATTATCTAATTAAAATAAATATTGGGTAAATTTATGTAATGTTTTTGTAAATAGATGAGTGCTTGCAACGAACAAATAGACCGAATTATTGAAGAATAACTACGGATTTTATCGGAACATGAGGTATTTGGTGGCAGGTGTTTTGAAAACAAATGGCATAATTAAGAACTAGCTCAAAAACAGGTATCTGATTTAAACAGCTCTATAATATTACAAATCTTTGTAAAACTTTAGTTTTGGGAAATACCGCTAGAAGACGCCAGTCACATTTAACCATCATGTAATACGAGTGACTACAGCAACTTTTTCTTGATTTTTATAATCATCCAGCATTTATCAACGAATCTTTTCCGATGACTGACAGTCAGTAAAATACGCAAAAAATGCATTTTGAAAGTAAAAGGATAAAGCGTTTCAACTCAAATTTTAAGGCAACCCTTTTTAAATGTAAACGAGTTGGCAGTTGTAGAAAGGGTGATCATCCTTTACTAATTCATATACAGCGGTATCCGAATTTAAGCCCAATGCGATCTGAATTGGTACGAATACAATCGTTTAAAAATTTCCCGATCGATCACATAGACGTAAGAGATTTGGCACAAGCGGGTTTTTACTACACAGATTTCAAAGATTGTGTGAAATGTTTCTCCTGCAATGGAAAGCTGTTATGCTGGAAAAAGAACGATATTCCTTTCGAAGAACACGCAAAATATTACCCGAGATGTAAATTTGTTTTAAAGCAGAACTGTGGTAATATACCGTGCGAGTATCGTTCAAATCAAAAACCCTATTCTAGCTTAAACGAGAAGGTTTTGGTCTATTGTTTAATTAATAATTTAATTAATAGTCTAGATCGAAAGAAATCTAAACCATTTTGTAGCATTTTATAATTAATTTTTTAGCAAAATATCGGTCGATCGAGTACTATAAAAAATATTATTTAGTTAACATTTAAATTAAAACAAAAGATAAAATAAATATTAAATTGTTTGTAATTTAGACTAAAAATATTACGTTGAATAATAAAAAAAGGTAGTATGAGTTTGAAAGACTTTTATTTTTGAACATGTTTTCAATACTTATAATTGTGTCTAAAAGAAAAGTTAACTACCGAAAAACTCCGAAAATGAAACGGTAAAAATGTTTCAAAGTTAAAAAACCAATGTTACAAACTTTAAAAAAAGGTGTGTGGAATATATAAACCTTACGAACCACCATACAAGTTACAAGCAAGTGTTTTGATAGGTCACAAAACGTCAAACATCAAAGAAATTGGTAAATTATATAAACGGCAAAACTGACAATCAAATATACAATTATACAAATAATTTCAATCCTTATGTGCAAAGATTTATTGAAAAGTTACTCCATCGGATGATATTACTAAAAGCACCCGAATCCAATTTCTACAGGGTTAACATCCAAGGAAAAATTGAACGAATTTTTTACACAACGCTATCAACATAATGAAAAATTGAAATTATTTAGAAGTTTGTAAACTTTTGAAATTACTTTGAATAAATTTTTTTAAACCTTATCAAGCTGGCTTATTTCATATTTACTAAACATTTTGGCTGAGGCAAGGAGGTTTTTACTTTTTTACAGACAAAAATACTTTTAAAAAATCGAGATTGTTAATTTTGTGCGACATTATCATTCGTCTAACTTGTTTTCCTCGAGAACGGTGTAAATGACTAAAAACTATGCAAAATTGGTAGTTTGAAATGTTTTTCGTGACAGTGTGCTCAATTCGTGTAAGACTGTTTTATAAAACTTGAAACTATTGCGAAACTATAAAATTTGTTAAGTAGTAAATTTATGAAATTTTGTATTAATAAATATTTATTTAAATGTTATGACAGAGAATACATTATTTATTTACAAACTGAAAACACTTTTTAAATATTGTACGTCATTTAAACAATGATCCATTAATTCCCTTACGTCAAATGGGCAATAACCTATAAATTGATCCAAAAAATCTTCTTCCACTTGATAATCCTGTGAAATACGAAAGGAAGCGTAGATTTCTACGAAATCACAGAAACCAATACAGAAAACATTTGGTTTACAGCAAACATGCTATTTCTTAACAGATTTAACTGTTCATCTATACGCAGTTTAAATTCGTCTAAAGCTATCACTTGCACTCTACTAAGTGAAAAACTGGTTGAATAGTTAATTTCGTATTCAAGATACTTTTGCGTAAAAGGTAATAATGACCACATAAATTTTCCACCATCGGAAGACACTTCAAAACTGTGATGGAAAGTATAATCGGAATAAGGATCAACGATCGGAATTGGCAGGTTAACCTTTTTTTATTGATGTAGAGTTTAGATTTTCAATAATTGAAGACCATGATTTTGTGAGGGCGTCCCATGTTTGCAAAGAAATGATAGTGCTTTGGTTCCCATTGGAAATGTAAATTCCGGGCTCTTTCCGAAAAATTGATAGTTACAACTAGTCGACTGTCCGACCTAAATTTTAAAGATACTACAACAACAAAAAACAATTTTAAAACAATATAAAATATTTTAAAAATACAAGTTTTAACGTACCCTTTTTAAAAACCATTGTGTATTTATTGAATTCTTCAAGAGAAATAGTACCAAAAATCCACTTTTTTGTGATCAAAATACACCTTTTTTTACAACTTAATTAGAAATTCAACGTAACGGCTATAAAACACAGTAAATTTAGTTCTAGCTAGATCGAATAAAACGTGCAGGAATGTTTAATAGAGAGCGTTTCTCACCGTCCTTCCTCGAGGCTTTTTCTCCCGGTATACCCTGGAGTTGGTGCGCGTAACGTTTTCCCTCACGCTAAGATAGCCCGCCGGCTAAGACAGTTGGGGAAACGCCGCCTCGATGAGGGTTGTTTTATCTGATTGTTTAGTATGTAATAGTATTATGTAAATTTATAACGCTACCAAGTAAAACGGTTTTAAATGCGTGGTAGATGGCCAAGTCAAACAGCGATTTATAATCCTCCTGTATTCATCCATACAACATATTATAAATATAACTATTAAAATATAACTTAACATTTTTAAAGACAACACAAAAGTAAATTAATTAAAATTTAAAAAATGCAGCCGATACATTTAAGCGATCATACAAAATAGTAAGAAATCAATTACACGAAACATCGTTAATTTGTTTGATTTATAATACATTTTAAGACTCGCTTTTACTGTCTGCTACGTTTTACAGTCTGTGAGGTTAATATGTTAATTTTTGGGTTTTAGTTCTTTAACAATTAATCTAGTTTACATCTAAAAAGACTAACTTATACCGCGAATGTGTTGCTTATTTGAATAAAAATTGATAATAGAACTTTTTTTGCAAAACTTTATTTTTAACATAAAACTCAAAAATGAATGTTATAAAATAATTTTCAACTCTGAACCTGAAATTAAATATGTTTGTAAACAATTGTTATAATTTGTTTTTAAATTATCTTACATCCTTCTAGCTATCACACTCTAAAATAAAAAACTCTGATTTAAAATTTAAAACTTTATTTATATTTTACAACATTTTTTGTTGACACAAAGGAACTATCGTTAATAACATTTAACACGCTATCAATAAAAACCACTAAATCGTCTATCTCCTTTAAGAACCCAGTTTTTGGGGCTCCTTCCAAAAGCATTTCGTGAGAATTATGCTCTTTTTGAAAATATATCATTCTTTGTGCAATCAAATCCATTTCAAGTTTTCGATTCAGTTTTTTCAATTCTTTATTTATAGTTTAATCAGTTCATAGTCCTTAAACGGTTCCTTATTTTCTTTATAAGTCATTATTCGCCAACAAAAATCAAAGCGAAACTAGTTTGTATAGAAAGCGATGTGGTTTGTACATGTATTTACGATAAATTTGTATTAAAATTAACGTTTGATAAGGTTGAAAATAATTACAAAATATAAATTATTTTTGAGACATAATTTTTTGATTAATTATTTCTAAAGGTGATTTTAAATATACTATATTATGAAAAAAGATTTAGCCTTGACTTATTTTTATATAACTTAAAATCTTCGGGGTTTTTAATTTATGATAATACTAATATCTACACATACAGCATTTGTATAAAAACTTGAATTTTACCTTTAATCATTAGATATATATTCGCCGTGTAAACGAGCGAGTTGAATATTAAGAAATACAGTTTTTCTTCAATTTTGGAGATAAAAGTATGTTATTTAGTAATTTTAATATTCTTTAATTATATTTTTTTAATTATATCTTCTTTTTATATAGTGGACGAGACTTCTTGCAAAAATTTGTTAGAAAGAGGTTCTGTTAAAGTACAAAAAGATGGTTTTATTTGTTGTCCTTATTGTTTTGGATATACTGAGTCGTTAGAAACCTATGGTGGACTCCTATATTATTGTTGGAATAAACAATGTCGATTTTACTACCGACCTGTTGTTTTTAGACAAGGCAATTGTTTATCAATGAGAATTCCATCGGATGCATTATTAATCTTTCCTCAACATTTAATTTGTATAATATGTGGTGTAAGAGGAAATAGAAGACGTTCGAGAGATGCACATTTTATAGAATCCGAATATAGCTCAATATGTATTTATCCTCAATCTAAAAAAACACTGTGTATAAAATGAAATAAATCTTTTTTTATAAATATTTCTTGTATTATATAGAGAAAAGTTACATAAACAACAGAGCAATACAAAATAAAATTTAATTTTTTGTAAAAAATCAGTTTTATTAGAGCAACCAGTTTTTTTTCTCTTTATAACGGGGCTCTGTGGAATGTCTCCTGGCAAAACGTGATCTGCGTTTATAATTTTATTGATTAATTCAATCTGGCGCGGAGATGCGAAAGTTGGGTAAAAAATAGAGTAGGATCAATGATACCAGATTATAATAAAAAATTTTGCGTTTGAAAGTGTGACAGTAAATTGTTGAAAAATCCAATCTAGTTTTACAAGGTTGTAATGAGTTGATAAATTCTACACATGACGATAATTAGGGTGTGGTTATAAAATCAGTTTTACAAGGCTAATGCAATAGATATTATTCTTATTTTTTCATGTCTTCTATGTACTTTTTTCTATACTAATATCGTGCTTAAACTATAGTGTTTGATTTTCTTATATGTTTATTTTGGTAATTGTTGAATATATTAACTGAAATTTAATAAGTACATTTTGTACTAGGTTGTTTAAAAGTAAATATAATTGTTTTTTATTAATTTATAAAAACTTGTTTGAGAAGGATAGGGATAATTAGTTAACCTTAGTTGTATTACAAAATTAATAATTATTCCCAAAGGCAATATTTTTAAATTTTTAAAATATAGGTCAGGCTTAAACTATAAAATCTCAATGTAAAGGATTATTTCCAGGAGAAATCTAGAATCAAGATGTCTGGTGAATTCTATCTAAAGCCTGTAGTTTCTTTGCCCCGATCGTTAAAATTTCTCTCTCTTCGAGTAGTAAGAATGAATAATCTTTTTAAAAAACAAACTATTTGTAGAGAATTCGAAGAACGTTGTTTAAAAACTGTATTTCTAGAATCTAAAACAGTAATCGAACCATATGGTTTGATTGAGTTTAAATGCCCCTTTTTTAAATATTCCTTTAAGTTAAATCCCTTATTTTTTGTCGCACCCTACGAATCGCGAATTGAAAAATCGCAAAACTTTTGTTCTTTTTCTGTGCATGATAAAAGTTTTAAATGTTATCGTCCAGGAATTGTGTACGATGATTTATTATTCCATTGTAGGGTAATGTTAATCGGTTGGTTTAGCTACGAAATTCTTCAATTATCTAGCAAGTATATGCAGATATTTTGTAATACTAGTCAAATTTCGTGGTGGAATCACAAGAATTTAAAAAGGTTTGAGTCTGAACTTCATGTGTTAGATCAAATTCAACATGTTGGCACTGTACAACATAATGTTCGATCTACTTTGATTAATTCAGACATTCTTGAACTGTATACTTCCGAAGCGATTAAGACCAAAACCAGTGTTTTTATTCGTGCGATGGTAGAGCAACAAGGAAAAGTTAAAGAATTCTTGTGGTAAATATTTTTAGATATAATCGTTTTATATAGATTAATTTATTTATATTTATAAATTCTAGCCCGAATTTCGAACCCGACATGTCGTTTTGTACCGAAGAGGAAAAATACCTTCTACAAATTGATGTAATTATAATTTTTTTTAATTATACACTTAAAATATTTTTTAACATTGTGTTTTTTATATTTTTTAGCCTTCAAATTATTTATACACCCTTCTTTAATTCTTTATTATTTATTAATTTAATTTGTTAGATTATATTTTAGTTTTATTTGTAGTGTTTTTTGTGTTGTTAAGTGTTTAAAAAATATATTGTTTGAACTATAATAGTTATTAAATATTATAATAACTAATTGTGTTTTTACTTTTACTAAAACTAACATTGTTTTAAAATAATAAAACTATTAAAATATTTGCGAAAAAAATGAAAACTTATTTATATTATTTTAGTTGTTTAAAGTATTTTGGGTGGGTCCAAAAGTTGCCAAGAATATAAAACGAAGGTCGCGAATTCGTTTCCCCATCTCGCAAATAACTAATTAGCATTTTAAATGGCGAAAAAACGAAAAAAATAAAAAAACGATATCAAAAGTTAATTAACATAAGTATTTGGTGGGGTCACATATTACCTCCGATATCTCGGGCCGACCTCGTCCGATCGTGTCCAAACTTGTTGGGGTGATAGACCGAGGCTTAAGGGTGGTGGTCAGGGGTCAAGCGTCGAGGTCAAGGATCATCTTCAAGGTGAAATTTGAGATTGAAAACAAAAATATGTTTTTCTATTTTTCCAAGGACAAAAATTGGTTTTTGGAAAAAATTTTGGGGGTGTTTTGGGGGGGTGTTATGGCGGCCATCTTGGATTTACATGTTCATATTTAGTTACTCTCTACTAATATCCAAGGGAATGAAACAACATTGGCTCTGTGGAAGGCAACGAGGGGCAGCCATAAGTTGTCTTCGCAAGTTCTAACTGGAGATCCGAGACATCTTGGCTGGGCGCAATTTGACGTGGAAACGGAATCTGGTAGAAAACATTCGGCACCCTTTTCCGTAACTTGGGAACCGAAAGAAATTGGCCCTAATTTTATAAGTAAGATCCAATTCCAATGTTACCATTTAAAATTTGAATTTAATAAGCAAACGGCAGTATTTTTATATTTATATTTTAAAATTTTTTAGGTACGATTTTATATGATAAACTTCACAAAATATCGGAAGAAAGTTCCAGTTTTAAATTTACCACCGCCAATTCAGCAACCAGCTCCAGCTCCAGTTCTAAAGACCACCGAGCCGTCACCGCTACAGACCACCGAGCCGTCGCCGCTACAGACCACCGAGCCGTCGCCGCTAGAGACCACCGAGCCATCGCCGCTAGAGACCACCGAGCCGTCGCCGCTACAGACCACCGAGCCGTCGCCGCTACAGACCACCGAGCCGTCGCCGCTAGAGACCACCGAGCCGTCGCCGCTAGAGACCACCGAGCCATCGCCGCTAGAGACCACCGAGCCGTCGCCGCTAGAGACCACCGAGCCATCGCCGCTAGAGACCACCGAGCCGTCGCCGCTACAGACCACCGAGCCGTCGCCGCTACAGACCACCGAGCCATAGCCGCTAGAGACCACCGAGCCGTCGCCGCTACAGACCACCGAGCCGTCGCCCCTAGAGACCACCGAGCCATCGCCGCTAGAGACCACCGAGCCGTCGCCGCTACAGACCACCGAGCCGTCGCCGCTACAGACCACCGAGCCGTCGCCGCTAGAGACCACCGAGCCATCGCCGCTAGAGACCACCGAGCCGTCGCCGCTACAGACCACCGAGCCGTCGCCGCTACAGACCACCGAGCCGTCGCCGCTAGAGACCACCGAGCCGTCGCCGCTAGAGACCACCGAGCCGTCGCCGCTAGAGACCACCGAGCCATCGCCGCTAGAGACCACCGAGCCGTCGCCGCTAGAGACCACCGAGCCGTCGCCGCTAGAGACCACCGAGCCGTCGCCGCTACAGACCACCGAGCCGTCGCCGCTAGAGACCACCGAGCCATCGCCGCTAGAGACCACCGAGCCGTCGCCGCTACAGACCACCGAGCCGTCGCCGCTACAGACCACCGAGCCGTCGCCGCTAGAGACCACCGAGCCGTCGCCGCTAGAGACCACCGAGCCGTCGCCGCTACAGACCACCGAGCCATCGCCGCTAGAGACCACCGAGCCGTCGCCGCTACAGACCACCGAGCCATCGCCGCTAGAGACCACCGAGCCGTCGCCGCTACAGACCACCGAGCCGTCGCCGCTACAGACCACCGAGCCGTCGCCGCTAGAGACCACCGAGCCATCGCCGCTAGAGACCACCGAGCCGTCGCCGCTACAGACCACCGAGCCGTCGCCGCTACAGACCACCGAGCCGTCGCCGCTACAGACCACCGAGCCATCGCCGCTAGAGACCACCGAGCCGTCGCCGCTAGAGACCACCGAGCCGTCGCCGCTACAGACCACCGAGCCATCGCCGCTAGAGACCACCGAGCCGTCGCCGCTACAGACCACCGAGCCATCGCCGCTAGAGACCACCGAGCCGTCGCCGCTACAGACCACCGAGCCGTCGCCGCTACAGACCACCGAGCCGTCGCCGCTAGAGACCACCGAGCCATCGCCGCTAGAGACCACCGAGCCGTCGCCGCTACAGACCACCGAGCCGTCGCCGCTACAGACCACCGAGCCGTCGCCGCTACAGACCACCGAGCCATCGCCGCTAGAGACCACCGAGCCGTCGCCGCTACAGACCACCGAGCCGTCGCCGCTACAGACCACCGAGCCGTCGCCGCTAGAGACCACCGAGCCGCTTCTATTAAAAATAACCGAGCCGCCGTCATTAAAGATCACCGAACCAACAACCCAGTTACCGCCGTCAGTGGAAACAACCACGCTACTATAGTGGAAAGTTTGACCAAGTCGGACTACAAGAAATCATGGTAATATTGTATATCATATATATATATTTAACGTTTATGATACGAAAAAAAAGAGATGATTATTCGTTTTATTTCAGCTTTTATTGGTTTCATATTTTTAAAGTAATCTTAAAATTGTTTTTTTAAAAGGATGGATCATGTACATTCTTTCGATGAAATGGCACTATTATCAGCAATTAAATCTGGAAATGAAATGAAAATAAATCTTCAAGGTACAACAATTGAAGATCAAGATTTAAATTTGACGTATTACAACCTACTCGACAAGATGCTGGCCGATCGCTTGTTCTCATACTTGGAAGAGACATTGATTTATTTTACTGGGAGATTGTCTCAAATTAACTACAAAGGAACATGGCGCAATATTCCCAGGAGTCAAGTGGCTTTTGGAGATGAAGGTATTGAGTACGGATACTCAAACAACAAGTTTCCAGCGAACACGTGGACACCAGTACTAAAAGAACTATGTCAACTGGTGTCATCAATTACTAACACACAGTACAACTACGTACTGATCAACAGGTACAAAGACGGCGAAGATTGCATAGGAGAGCATCAAGATAATGAAAGCGACCTGGATACCAAGGCTCCCATAGCTTCGATCTCAATCGGTCAAGAAAGAAAATTTCATCTTCGGCACAGGGATCTAAAGTTTAACCGTGTAACTAACATTAAAGCCAAAGAAATAAAACTTCAACATGGCTCACTAGTATTAATGAATTATCCAACTAATAAATTTTGGTACCACTCTGTCCCTAGATGCAATACAAAAAACCCTAGAATAAACTTGACCTTCAGAAAAATCCTTAAATAAACATAAAATATTTGAAATGAACAAAATGCAATATTTTAAATGTACAAAATGCAATATTTTTTTGAAAAAATAAATAAAATATTACTTGAATAGTATTTAAACGTCCTAAGTTCTGCCTTGTCATAATTGCGCAAAAAAAGTTAAACGCGAAATACGATAATGTTTAGAAATTAATAGATCACGTTATTTAGGACGTACACGTCTAAACTTTGTATCATTCGATAGGTAATTTAACCTAGATTTAATAGTAGCAGTTTAAAATAATTCTACCTGTCAGATTGGTGCAATTCGGCCCGAAAGGTGACATTACAGGAAACGAATGAAGAAAGTTAAACGCGAAATACGGTAAGGTTTAGAAATTAATAGTTCACGTTATTTAGGACGTACACGCCTATACTTTGTATCATTCGATAGGTAATTTAACCTAGATTTAATAGTATGAGTTTGAAATAATTCTGCCTTGTCATATTGGCGCAATTCGGTCCGAAAAGTGACATTACAGGAAACGAATGAAGAAAGTTAAACGCGAAATACGGTAATGTTTAGAAATTAATAGTTCATGTAATTTAGGACGTACACGTCTATAGTGTGTATCATTCGATAGGCAATGTCCCCTAGATTGAATTATATCAATTTGAAAAAATTCTACTTTGTCATATTGGCGCAATTCGGTCCGAAAGGTGACATTACAGGAAACGAATGAAGAAAGTTAAACGCGAAATACGGTAAGGTTTAGAAATTAATAGTTCACGTTATTTAGGACGTACACGCCTATACTTTGTATCATTCGATAGGTAATTTAACCAAAATTTAATGGTAGCAGTTTGAAATAATTCTACCTTGTCATATTGGTGCAATTCGACCCGAAAGGTGACATTACAGGAAACGAATGAAGAAAGTTAAACGCGAAATACGGTAATGTTTGAAATTAATATTTCGCGTTATTTAGGACGTACACGTCTATTCTTTGTATCATTCGATAGGTAATTTAACCTAGATTTAATAGTAGCAGTTTGAAATAATTCTGCCTTGTCATATTGGCGCAATTCGGTCCGAAAAGTGACATTACAGGAAACGAATGAAGAAAGTTAAACGCGAAATACGGTAATGTTTAGAAATTAATAGTTCATGTAATTTAGGACGTACACGTCTATAGTGTGTATCATTCGATAGGCAATGTAACCTAGATTTAATTATATCAATTTGAAATAATTCTACCTTGACATATTGGTGCAATTCGACCCGAAAGGTGACACTACAGGAAACGAATGAAGAAAGTTAAACGCGAAATACGATAATGTTTAGAAAATAATAGATCACGTTATTTAGGACGTACACGTCTAAACTTTGTATCATTCGATAGGTAATTTAACCTAGATGTAATAGTAGCAGTTTAAAATAATTCTACCTGTCAGATTGGTGCAATTCGGCCCGAAAGGTGACATTACAGGAAACGAATGAAGAAAGTTAAACGCGAAATACGGTAAGGTTTAGAAATTAATAGTTCATGTAATTTAGGACGTACACGTCTATAGTGTGTATCATTCGATAGGCAATGTCACCTAGATTTAATTATATCAATTTGAAATAATTCTACCTTGTCATATTGGCGCAATTCGGTCCGAAAGGTGACATTACAGGAAACGAATGAAGAAAGTTAAACGCGAAATACGGTAAGGTTTAGAAATTAATAGTTCACGTTATTTAGGACGTACACGCCTATACTTTGTATCATTCGATAGGTAATTTAACCTATATTTAATAGTAGCAGTTTGAAATAATTCTGCCTAGTCATATTGGCGAAATTCGGTCCGAAAAGTGACATTACAGGAAACGAATGAAGAAAGTTAAACGCGAAATACGGTAATGTTTAGAAATTAATAGTTCACGTTATTTAGGACGTACACGCCTATACTTTGTATCATGCGATAGATAATTTAACCAAAATTTAATGGTAGCAGTTTGAAATAATTCTACCTTGTCATACTGGTGCAATTCGACCCGAAAGGTGACATTACAGGAAACGAATGAAGAAAGTTAAACGCGAAATACGGTAATGTTTGAAATTAATATTTCGCGTTATTTAGGACGTACACGTCTATTCTTTGTATCATTCGATAGGTAATTTAACCTAGATTTAATAGTAGCAGTTTGAAATAATTCTGCCTTGTCATATTGGCGCAATTCGGTCCGAAAAGTGACATTACAGGAAACGAATGAAGAAAGTTAAACGCGAAATACGGTAATGTTTAGAAATTAATAGTTCACGTTATTTAGGACGTACACGCCTATACTTTGTATCATTCGATAGGTAATTTAACGTAGACTTAATAGTAGCAGTTTGAAATAATTCTACTTTGTCATATTGGTGCAATTCGACCCGAAAGGTGACATTACAGGAAACGAATGAAGAAAGTTAAACGCGAAATACGGTAAGGTTTAGAAATTAATAGTTCACGTTATTTAGGACGTACACGCCTATACTTTGTATCATTCGATAGGTAATTTAACCTAGATTTAATAGTAGCAGTTTGAAATAATTCTGCCTTGTCATATTGGCGCAATTCGGTCCGAAAAGTGACATTACAGGAAACGAATGAAGAAAGTTAAACGCGAAATACGGTAAGGTTTAGAAATTAATAGTTCACGTTATTTAGGACGTACACGCCTATACTTTGTATCATTCGATAGGTAATTTAACCTAGATTTAATAGTATGAGTTTGAAATAATTCTGCCTTGTCATATTGGCGCAATTCGGTCCGAAAAGTGACATTACAGGAAACGAATGAAGAAAGTTAAACGCGAAATACGGTAATGTTTAGAAATTAATAGTTCATGTAATTTAGGACGTACACGTCTATAGTGTGTATCATTCGATAGGCAATGTCCCCTAGATTGAATTATATCAATTTGAAAAAATTCTACTTTGTCATATTGGCGCAATTCGGTCCGAAAGGTGACATTACAGGAAACGAATGAAGAAAGTTAAACGCGAAATACGGTAAGGTTTAGAAATTAATAGTTCACGTTATTTAGGACGTACACGCCTATACTTTGTATCATTCGATAGGTAATTTAACCAAAATTTAATGGTAGCAGTTTGAAATAATTCTACCTTGTCATATTGGTGCAATTCGACCCGAAAGGTGACATTACAGGAAACGAATGAAGAAAGTTAAACGCGAAATACGGTAATGTTTGAAATTAATATTTCGCGTTATTTAGGACGTACACGTCTATTCTTTGTATCATTCGATAGGTAATTTAACCTAGATTTAATAGTAGCAGTTTGAAATAATTCTGCCTTGTCATATTGGCGCAATTCGGTCCGAAAAGTGACATTACAGGAAACGAATGAAGAAAGTTAAACGCGAAATACGGTAATGTTTAGAAATTAATAGTTCATGTAATTTAGGACGTACACGTCTATAGTGTGTATCATTCGATAGGCAATGTAACCTAGATTTAATTATATCAATTTGAAATAATTCTACCTTGACATATTGGTGCAATTCGACCCGAAAGGTGACACTACAGGAAACGAATGAAGAAAGTTAAACGCGAAATACGATAATGTTTAGAAATTAATAGATCACGTTATTTAGGACGTACACGTCTAAACTTTGTATCATTCGATAGGTAATTTAACCTAGATGTAATAGTAGCAGTTTAAAATAATTCTACCTGTCAGATTGGTGCAATTCGGCCCGAAAGGTGACATTACAGGAAACGAATGAAGAAAGTTAAACGCGAAATACGGTAAGGTTTAGAAATTAATAGTTCATGTAATTTAGGACGTACACGTCTATAGTGTGTATCATTCGATAGGCAATGTCACCTAGATTTAATTATATCAATTTGAAATAATTCTACCTTGTCATATTGGCGCAATTCGGTCCGAAAGGTGACATTACAGGAAACGAATGAAGAAAGTTAAACGCGAAATACGGTAAGGTTTAGAAATTAATAGTTCACGTTATTTAGGACGTACACGCCTATACTTTGTATCATTCGATAGGTAATTTAACCTATATTTAATAGTAGCAGTTTGAAATAATTCTGCCTAGTCATATTGGCGAAATTCGGTCCGAAAAGTGACATTACAGGAAACGAATGAAGAAAGTTAAACGCGAAATACGGTAATGTTTAGAAATTAATAGTTCACGTTATTTAGGACGTACACGCCTATACTTTGTATCATGCGATAGATAATTTAACCAAAATTTAATGGTAGCAGTTTGAAATAATTCTACCTTGTCATACTGGTGCAATTCGACCCGAAAGGTGACATTACAGGAAACGAATGAAGAAAGTTAAACGCGAAATACGGTAATGTTTGAAATTAATATTTCGCGTTATTTAGGACGTACACGTCTATTCTTTGTATCATTCGATAGGTAATTTAACCTAGATTTAATAGTAGCAGTTTGAAATAATTCTGCCTTGTCATATTGGCGCAATTCGGTCCGAAAAGTGACATTACAGGAAACGAATGAAGAAAGTTAAACGCGAAATACGGTAATGTTTAGAAATTAATAGTTCACGTTATTTAGGACGTACACGCCTATACTTTGTATCATTCGATAGGTAATTTAACGTAGACTTAATAGTAGCAGTTTGAAATAATTCTACCTTGTCATATTGGTGCAATTCGACCCGAAAGGTGACATTACAGGAAACGAATGAAGAAAGTTAAACGCGAAATACGGTAAGGTTTAGAAATTAATAGTTCACGTTATTTAGGACGTACACGCCTATACTTTGTATCATTCGATAGGTAATTTAACCTAGATTTAATAGTAGCAGTTTGAAATAATTCTGCCTTGTCATATTGGCGCAATTCGGTCCGAAAAGTGACATTACAGGAAACGAATGAAGAAAGTTAAACGCGAAATACGGTAATGTTTAGAAATTAATAGTTCATGTAATTTAGGACGTATACGTCTATAGTGTGTATCATTCGATAGGCAATGTAACCTAGATTTAATTATATCAATTTGAAATAATTCTACCTTGTCATATTGGCGCAATTCGGTCCGAAAGGTGACATTACAGGAAACGAATGAAGAAAGTTAAACGCGAAATACGGTAAGGTTTAGAAATTAATAGTTCACGTTATTTAGGACGTACACGCCTATACTTTGTATCATTCGATAGGTAATTTAACCTATATTTAATAGTAGCAGTTTGAAATAATTCTGCCTAGTCATATTGGCGAAATTCGGTCCGAAAAGTGACATTACAGGAAACGAATGAAGAAAGTTAAACGCGAAATACGGTAATGTTTAGAAATTAATAGTTCACGTTATTTAGGACGTACACGCCTATACTTTGTATCATGCGATAGATAATTTAACCAAAATTTAATGGTAGCAGTTTGAAATAATTCTACCTTGTCATACTGGTGCAATTCGACCCGAAAGGTGACATTACAGGAAACGAATGAAGAAAGTTAAACGCGAAATACGGTAATGTTTGAAATTAATATTTCGCGTTATTTAGGACGTACACGTCTATTCTTTGTATCATTCGATAGGTAATTTAACCTAGATTTAATAGTAGCAGTTTGAAATAATTCTGCCTTGTCATATTGGCGCAATTCGGTCCGAAAAGTGACATTACAGGAAACGAATGAAGAAAGTTAAACGCGAAATACGGTAATGTTTAGAAATTAATAGTTCACGTTATTTAGGACGTACACGCCTATACTTTGTATCATTCGATAGGTAATTTAACGTAGACTTAATAGTAGCAGTTTGAAATAATTCTACCTTGTCATATTGGTGCAATTCGACCCGAAAGGTGACATTACAGGAAACGAATGAAGAAAGTTAAACGCGAAATACGGTAATGTTTGAAATTAATATTTCGCGTTATTTAGGACGTAAACGTCTATTCTTTGTATCATTCGATAGGTAATTTAACCTAGATTTAATAGTAGCAGTTTGAAATAATTCTGCCTTGTCATATTGGCGCAATTCGGTCCGAAAAGTGACATTACAGGAAACGAATGAAGAAAGTTAAACGCGAAATACGGTAAGGTTTAGAAATTAATAGTTCACGTTATTTAGGACGTACACGCCTATACTTTGTATCATTCGATAGGTAATTTAACCTAGATTTAATAGTAGCAGTTTGAAATAATTCTGCCTTGTCATATTGGCGCAATTCGGCCCGAAAAGTGACATTACAGGAAACGAATGAAGAAAGTTAAACGCGAAATACGGTAATGTTTAGAAATTAATAGTTCATGTAATTTAGGACGTATACGTCTATAGTGTGTATCATTCGATAGGCAATGTAACCTAGATTTAATTATATCAATTTGAAATAATTCTACCTTGTCATATTGGCGCAATTCGGTCCGAAAGGTGACATTACAGGAAACGAATGAAGAAAGTTAAACGCGAAATACGGTAAGGTTTAGAAATTAATAGTTCAGGTTATTTAGGACGTACACGCCTATACTTTGTATCATTCGATAGGTAATTTAACCTAGATTTAATAGTAGCAGTTTGAAATAATTCTGCCAAGTCATATTGGCGAAATTCGGTCCGAAAAGTGACATTACAGGAAACGAATGAAGAAAGTTAAACGCGAAATACGGTAATGTTTAGAAATTAATAGTTCACGTTATTTAGGACGTACACGCCTATACTTTGTATCATGCGATAGGTAATTTAACCAAAATTTTATGGTAGCAGTTTGAAATAATTCTGCCTTGTCATATTGGCGCAATACGGTCCGAAAAGTGACATTACAGGAAACGAATGAAGAAAGTTTAACGCGAAATACGGTAAAGTTTAGAAATTAATAGTTCAGGTTATTTAGGACGTACACGCCTATACTTTGTATCATTCGATAGGTAATTTAACCTAGATTTAATAATAGCAGTTTGAAATAATTCTGCCTTGTCATTTTTGCGCAATTCGGCCCGAAAAGTGACATTACAAAAAAATAATGAAAAAAGTTGAACGCGAAATACGGTAATGTTTAGAAATAAATAGTTCCATTACACGTCTATACTTTGTATCATTCTTTGAAATAATTTTCCCTTTGTCTATACTTGGTATCATTCTTTGAAATAATTTTCCCTTTGTCTATACTTGGTATCATTCTTTGAAATAATTCTCCCTTTGTCATTTTCTTAGTAGAAATGGGATATAACAGTTAAACTTATGTTTAGTCCAACATTCTTTTTCTATCGTCGCGTTCTCTACCTTAGCCAAAAATGAACTTTTCCAATTTTCGTTCTGCCAGATTGACGTCGGTCCGTGAACATCAGTCTTTATTGTGTTGGCAATTTGGTGGTGAAAATGGCTTCGATAACGATTTCGACCAACCATTGCTTTCAAAAACTTTCCTTCAAGTTTAAAACGCATGTTAATTAATTTCTTGGATTTAAATACATCACCTTATAGTGTACTTCAGTTTGAACATTTAACGCGAAGAAACTTTAAATATAAGAAGGATTATTTTTTTTGTAACTGGACTTCTATACGAAGGGGTTCCTTTATTTCTTAAAGTAGTATATATATTAAAGTTAGACTGTTTCACCACAATTTGTGGGCGATTATACGATATCGTTGAGTATGATCTACATTTAGCTTCGTATAATGTTGAGGATGCAGGTGCATGGCACATAATTTACCCAAATAAAATTATTCATCATTGCCCTGTACATTCGTATTCATGTGTAGGGAAGGCAAAAGAGTACGTAAAATTGCATCACTGGCTGTTACGGACTTAATATGGATGACCTTCAGTACCATGTTACATGTGGAGAGTCTAAACAAGCGCTAACTGTAGAATCGACGTTGTCTTCGCAACGACTTCGTGAAAAAATAAGCAAACTGTTTGGAAAAGAAATAAAACTATTACAAATATACAATGAAGGTTGGAAGGAGTGGGTAGACCTATCACCCAATCAATCAGAATTGCCACCAAATCGTTCAAAACTTCTCGTTATACCGGAAACTAAAGTTAATTAACCACCTGAAGACTCAATAATGTAAGTTTCGGTTTTAATTACAATGGTGGATTTACATTTATGTGCTCGTCACATGGACGCGCGGCCAGTGCTTCCAACGGTCAACTGATCAGGTCATTCAGGTTAAATTTCCCAGAAAACTAATCTGAACAGTTATCTGACTTACACATTTAGTATTAAATCCTATGGAAACCAATTTTAAATAATCTATTGTAATATTTTGATAAAGTTCTTTTTTAGCACTCCACCCTAATATTTTTACCTTGCTTTAACATTTTTATTTTTTAAAAGCTGATAATCGATCTGATCTGTTCTTTCCCTTCATATCAGATATCGCTACAGATATCTGGGAGTCGGTTGGAAGCACTACACGCGGCGGAAGAATGTAAAACTTAAAATTCGAGTCACCTAGAAAATCGCAAGGTTTTCTCCGAATTTCAACCAACGACTGAATTAAAAAATCAAATCTCTCTTCTCGCGGCCAACTTAGGAAGACCTTTAATTAACTTAAATGCATGTTACAGATGTAATTAACTAGAGAGTTCACTAGTGTCCGGTCAAGGTAGCTCTCACGATATAGATATGGTAGATTTGGAAGACCAGGAAAAGCCACTTCCGATGAATTACACCGTCCCGAAGTTTGACGTAGATGTAGAAAAATTGATAGCAGAAAAAATAAGAATATTTTCCAGAGAACATATAGGAGTAAGATCTTGGGCACTCTGTATGAAGATTTGCGCCGATATAAATTGTAAGATTTTTAAAATTTAATATTTCATTAAATATAAAATATTGATTAGGACTTATGTTAATTTTACATTTATATATATCCGTCGCATGATGACTATGTGCAGGTTGCACGTTCTCTTGTGATCAAACATAAGTTTCTCACTGATAAAACTAACTTGAAGAGCAGTACTGGATATGTAAGATATGTTTACGATTTCGGGGCTGGCACATGTTAAGGAAAGCTGGCGCGGTTTAAAAAATCATAATGAATCTATTGAACAACACGAATATCTATCTATCTCTAGCGTTCCCTACAATTCGCACTGCCTCTTTATGGCGTGGAGTCTGCTGACGAAAAAAAAAAACTTTCTCTGTAGAGCAATTTCAGTCTCGCTTTAGACGACGCGACTTAACTAATTCTTTCTACTATAGGGAAAAACAGCACAGAATGGCGGCCATGTATGACCAAAGTTACGGAGTGGAATATCTCTTATTTCGCTTCTTGTCTTGACCCCGCCCTCCGGCGCACGAGATCTGCTCTGGAATATGCCAGTTGGATATTTATGTTGATAAATAGATTCATTATTACATGTGATCCGACAGTGTGCTCCAGGTGTAAATGGGAAACGTTAAAATTATCTCTTGTTTGATTGAATAGAACGCTTGGGGTCACAGCTCTTGATCAAAAATTCCGCCATTCGAGAAAACGGTTGCGACATCTTAAAGCAGTAGCAGATAATCAAAGAAAGTAATCTTTCCTCAATAGAGGTTAAAAAAAAGATCAATCCTGAAGAAATCCAGAAACAAAACCGGTAATTTTAAAAGTTACATTTACCATGATTATCGTCTAAAGTAAAACCCTCGTTCGATTTTAGGCCAACGGTGATCTAGAAGGAGAAGACGAAACAAGTATTGACGAGCACCTGGAGGCTCTTAGAAAAGAGCTAACAAAATCGATAAGAGATCCAAAAATTATTGACGAAAATATGAAGAAAACATTCGCACACAGACAGAAAATTGTTTTCAAAATAGATATTAATTTGCTTTTACAGACATTTCCACCCCTCGAAACTGAGCAAACGGTAAATAATTGTTGTGAGATCAAATGTAAGTAAATAACGTATAGGCCTAATTGCAAAAATCATTTGATTAGCTTTTGAATGAATTGGGATTTATATTCAAAAAACCCTTTGTGGAATTGGAATATATGTTTTCAACTCATTTCAAAAAGAATGCCAAAGCAATAATTGACCTTGCTATTGCGGAGAAACCAAAATCTGTAATTTTGGATATTTTAAAGCGAGAAGAGGATCTTGTCACTCAAGTCTCAAGACGTATTTAAAGGTAATTAAACTAAATACTAAACAAACTGTCAATCCGGGGTCACTTCAGGATACTTTTGTTTGATTCTATAGAGTATGAAGTTTGTGGGGCTATTCTTTTATTGCCTGCTTTGCTTTCTGAAAAATGTGAGCTCCTTTTCGTTTTTGAACATGTAAGTTAAGACTTCATTGGCTAAACAAATAGCTATTTTATAAAATCTAAATTTCGTGACTCGTAGTTTATTTAGAACTATTTTCACAGGACCAAGTACCGGCAACGCCTGTCATGATTTTCAAAGACAGGAATGTCTTTCAAAGTGATGTTAATCTTTCAATTGAACGAAAAATATGCTTTTGCACATCACTGAAGCGACCGATAATGCCGCTTTTTTAGTTCTTACTATGTTTTTCATTTAAAATATCCCAAACGCTTAGCTCGTACTTTAGAATACATTCAAAAAATAATTTTCAAAATGGATTGCCGCAAGGTGTCTGTCGGAGTAACAAATTTAATGAACAAACTTTCAAAAGGTGGTAAAAACCAAAAACCTTAAAAAAAAGCGTTAAAACAAACTTGTTAAAATTAAGTAACTTGTTAAAAAAACTTCTGAAAAAACTTCTTAAAAATATAACATAATTTTAAGTATTTTTTGTACAAATTAAGTAAGTAACTTGTGAAAAACTTGTTGAAATTAAGTAAGTAACTTGTGAAAAACTTGTTGAAATTAAGTAAGTAACTTGTGAAAAACTTGTTAAAATTAAGTAAGTAACTTGTGAAAAACTTGTTGAAATTAAGTAAGTAACTTGTGAAAAACTTGTTAAAATTAAGTAAGTAACTTGTGAAAAACTTGTTAAAATTAAGTAAGTAACTTGTGAAAAACTTGTTAAAATTAAGTAAGTAACTTGTGAAAAACTTGTTAAAATTAAGTAAGTAACTTGTGAAAAACTTGTTAAAATTAAGTAAGTAACTTGCGAAAAACTTGTTAAAATTAAGTAAGTAACTTGCGAAAAACTTGTTGAAATTAAGTAAGTAACTTGTGAAAAACTTGTTAAAATTAAGTAATTTGTGAAAAACTTGTTAAAATTAAGTAAGTAACTTGTGAAAAACTTGTTAAAATTAAGTAAGTAACTTGTGAAAAACTTGTTAAAATTAAGTAAGTAACTTGTGAAAAACTTGTTAAAATTAAGTAAGTAACTTGCGAAAAACTTGTTAAAATTAAGTAAGTAACTTGTGAAAAACTTGTTCAAATTAAGTAAGTAACTTGTGAAAAACTTGTTAAAATTAAGTAACTTGTGAAAAACTTGTTAAAATTAAGTAACTTGTGAAAAATATAAGATAATTTGTTCAAAAAATACTTGTTCAAAAATAAGATTTTGTTTAAAAAAAGAATATTTTTCAAAAATAAGATTTTGTTAACAAAAAAAGAATCTTTTTCAAAAATAAAAGTTTTACTTGGCAGTTCGAAAGCAACTCTAATTCTGTTTAAAATAATTAAGCGTTCTAGCGTAGAACTTGGTTTTGTTCGTAAACCTATGATTACTGAAACGTAATTCAGTTCCAGTACAGAACGTTTTCAAGTTCCAAACTAGTTGACTTTGCAGTTCTTAAGTGAAACGCAATTCAGTGCCCGAATGAAACGTTTCTAGTTCCAAAGTAGAACGCATTCCAGTCTTAAGGTTAAACTTAATTCAGTTTCAGAACGGAACGTGTTCATGTTCCAGAGTAGTACGTCTTCCTGTTCTTGAGTGAAACGCAATTCAGTGGCGGAATGACACGCTGTTCATTTCCAAAGTACAAGGCATTCCAGTTACATAGCGGAACGCCGTCGAATTCCTTAGTAGCACATTGAAGTTCCAGAATGGGACGCATCCGAGTTCTATATATAGCTTAATAAAGTTCCGAAATAGAATTGGTTACAGTTCCAAATTACCACTAACATTTTTAAATTGAACAGGCTACTGCTGTTCTACTTAGAACTGACTAAACTTAGTTCTGTGTAAAACTGCAAAACGTGCCATTTCAGGGACAAGGCTATAGAACTGTCTAACTGTTCTAACTTGCCTTTTTTTGGCTAAGAGTGTGGTGATACTTATCCCAATTATACATTTTGAGGCAATGGTCGTTCCGATAGTAGGGGTGGTGGGGTAGGTTTCTACATTAGGGATTGCTTATGCATTAGGGATTGCTTATACTATGAAATTTTAAGCGAGGCCTGTGTAACGGAAACGCATTGTGAAATTTTTAGAATTAAATTTGAGGAGGTTATTATTGCTGCTGTTTATAAAACTGTGACTGAACTAGTTGAATTTTTTTATATTTTTGAAGAAACTATATTAAAAATGGGCTCGGTACAAAGTAAAAAAAAATAATAATAGGTCATTTTAACATCGATATGCTAAGCCACTCAAATCAAGTACAGCGCTTTGAAGACTTAACACTAAGTTACGGTTTACAGCAGCTAGTGAAAAGAGCGACTAGAACTACGGATAATTCGTTAACACTAATAGATCTTTGCTTCTCAAACATCCATCCTACCATTAATATTATTGATTTAGAATTTGTAGTTTTTGAACGCTAGGGGGTAGACGAAAAGTTTCAATGAGTAAGTTATAGAGCATACTCGAAAACCTTTAATGGAGTTGGTATGGTCAAAATCGTACATTTTGTCACTGAAATAATAGGTCATGAAAAATAACAAGTTGGTATCTAGAATAAAATAGATCAGATTTTTAACTATCTCTGTTTACTTTTGGCATACAAATGTCTAAATAATTATATATATAATCCTTTTAATATGAGTCGCATTTCTATGTATTCTACTATAAATATTTGTATCTTAGAAATGCCTTATGCGCGCACGGAATATAAATTGAAGTCTTGTTTTATAAATGTACCAAGATTAATTAACAAATTTAATCTTCCTGTAAATTTAACTATCAATCAATTTAAAAATCTTGCAAAAAGGGGCAGTATTAACTCAATTGTATCTAACTATACTACTGTCTTAATTAATACAAACGTTAACATAAAACAGGCTAAAATTCGTACAAACCACTTGGCCTTCCTGTAAATGTTAAAATAAAAATTTTAATGGAATAAAATATTATTATTTGTAAGATTTGTGCTCCTGTCTGGTTAGTTTTCATGAAGACGATCTCACTTTTCCTGATCTTAGTGATAGCATGGAAATAAAAGTAAAAGTGGGATTACCGAGTCACAAAAATACGATTACGTCACTTTACATAATGTTTGGTTCGTTTACAGCGATTAATGGAACTAGAATAAATCTTCTACAACTCGAGATGATACTCGTAAACTACCAGTAGATTATAGTTTGACCCCTTTAAAGGGAATATTACCTACAATGGGATCTTTACGGACAACCCTTAGAAAAGGCGATGCTATAAAGTAAATTTGCCCTGGCCAAAAGGTAAAAATGTCGGTTTACAATATTTCAGTTTCCATGAAAGGAACATTAATTGTGTCTTCATACCTTTTCCGGCATAATATCAAAACGGGTAATTGTCATCCACCAACATTCAATGTCGTTGGAACGAAATGCGACAGAGCGAGCGAGCGAGCGAGCGTCAAATCTGAGGAGCCCCTCTGATTTCGCTTTCGGTTTTTACACACAATCCTAAGGTATTTGTACAGTGTAGCCGATGCCGCCGTGTTCCACATAACTCTCCAAGAATTATGCTTAGAAGGGCCACAGCTATCTTAATCGAAAGTAAATATAACGCCATCGGTAGCCCGTTATACATTTTTGAAATCCGAGCCCAAAACGTTATTCATTATTCCATTTAAGTGGTTTTTGGCAATATTTGACTTTTCGGTCCCGTTCCAGAGACATTTTCAAAAGTAACGAGACTGATTTAACGAGAGCCAGACTTGAGTTAGGAAAGCGCGTTCCAGAGAGATTTTCGGCCGGAAAATATTGGTGGGAAGCCGGTCACTTTGATCGCTCAGTTAAGACTTAGCGTTGTCTCAACTTGTCTGTTATTTATTTCTTGAAAACAGTGGCAATTTTCCACTTTCGACTTCATTATCAACGGCTAATTATCAATTATTTTATTATATTTATTACATTTTATTTATATATTTACGTTTATTATTCATGAACGCGAAATTGCTTTAAAAATGGGGAAAGCGAAGAAGCAGAGCCAAGGGCTAAGAAGTTTAACCAAGGTTGAACGATAGGGGAAAGGAAGCAATTGTTGCTGGGCTTGAAGCTAGAATGGGTTTGGTCAACAGAGTTATGGGAATAGTGAAAGCCTAAAAGTAGAAAAAGCGTGGAAAGAGATTGCAAAGGAAGTGCCAGCCTTTGGTATGGGGACAAAAAGAACTGGCCCACATATTAGAACCAAATGATCTGACTACAAAAGCATAGAAAAAGGCCCAAGATATCATAAGGATCAGAAAGGCGAATGGGGGTGGGCCACCACCAGCCAGAATAAGTGCTGTTTTTATTGGTGTACCAAGTGCGGGGTGTTTTCAAATTACTCCTATGAGTACTCCACCGAGTGCGGGTGGTAATTCTCCCTTTAATTTGGTTTCAAAGAGACGTGATCAAATATTTCTTGAAAGTAGAAGGTATCATTATTTCATTGAAATTTAATTAAGATTCCCATATTGATGACAATACAATGGCAAAAAAAAATTGACGATGCAAGATATTGTCAATGAAATGGGTATATTTAGAAACACTCAGTTTAGATATATAACTTACTAGCCGATATAGCTCAGTTACATTTTTTAAATAGACGCAAGGATTGAAAACCCACCTTCAGATCCGCCTAGGCCAGCGGTAGAAGAAAAATCCAAAATCCTACATTCCCTGAAAAACAGATTGACATAAATTTACATATGAGTAATAATTTGGTATACCTGTTAAAGGTGATAAAAGAAGTCATAAAAACCTCATACATTACCTGCGTCCTCCGAACCTATTGCTACAAGCAGTGCTGAAACATTAAACCACATTGCCCTGTCTGTAGTAAATAATCAGGAACAATTAAATGTGCTTTAGGAAATGATTCTAAATGAAACGGTAGAACAAATGCACAATTTCCTCTCGCCTTTTCAAGTCATTTGGACAATACCAATGAAACTCTGGGACCATACACAACTCTCTTGTTCGGGCTAAGCGAATAATTAATATCCCTGAAACATAATTACATTTAAAGCAGGATGGCTACTCCTTTAAAATAAATTTAATTAATATTGCAGCCTACTTCCAGGGGCTAGTAGGCCACACTTTGAAGCTTTCTGGCGCTCTTTTAACTCATCGTAGGAAAATGGGGAAAAACAGGCTATTTCTCAACTCACCCCCTACAACTTCTTAAAAAAAATTGATAACCTTTTGAAACACCCTGTATACTTTCGCCGACGCCGGCCCGACTCCAATCAGAGTTGGGCAACCCTCGGAGTTAATTTGTGCGAGTGATTTCACTGATTTCCCCCAACATTTTTCTCACTCCACTCGCCGAGGTCAAGGTCAGCTCTTTCATTCTTATAACTTCATTTCTAAAACTTTTAAAAGATAGCGGTACATTTTAATTTTAATTTAACGACATTACTAGAGAGCGTGGTGTCATATATTAATGACAAAGGAGGCTAAAATATACTTTTTGGACCGATTTAAAATTTCCCGCCTAGAATAAGAACTTATCTCACTCTTTGAGGAAGAATTCACTCGCCGAGGACAAAAAACGAGAGTGCGAAAGAGTGAACATTTTTATTTAGTTCCAATCTCACAATCGTTTTGGACCATGTCTGGCGCTCTTAGCTGAAAAAAGATAGCTTAAAGCCCCTCCATCTAAACTGAATTATTTCATAGTTTATATACGCCTGACAATATATTTAACCTAACTAACAATCTTACTCCAAATTTTTTATGACTTTAACCTTCAATTATATAGATTATATGCATTTGAAGACTTGGTTTCAATATTATTTCATTAATATTTTTGTTTATATGCAGAGACACGATACTACATTAGTGAAAAAATTTAAATCGTTTAATTTTAACTTATTCTAAAAACATTAAAATTTACCGGGAGCTTTCGAAATGCCGTCATCAACTCAATAAGTACAATTGCGTATACCATGTGTTTTTCTCTAGTTTAAGTTTTGATACTTAATTACTTCAGAGCGCTGACTTTAATAGCCATTATTTCAGGTGGCCGGGTTACAATGCGTAGGAGGGTGGTGGTAAGCCCTTCTCGCCACACGGGGGAAAACCCCTGAAATTAGTGGGGTGAGAACTTGCAAACTCAACGCAGACGGAATTGTTCCTAATTTTCATCCAGTGCTGGGATCGAACCCGTTTTGCTCTTTCTGCGAGGCTAAAATGCTAACCCCTCCGCAACTCCACTTACCTTGGAGACCATCGAACTGTGATTAGATTTTCCACAACAGAGGTAAAGCTGGAACTACTACAGTCTGAATCTTCACCATAACCAATTCTACCATAGCCCACGCTGTTCGCAAGAATAAACGGGCGTAATTAATTTGAATGAATAACTAGCGAATGCAACCTTTGTACAAATCATTAATATATGAAAAACATATATTGTAAATAATAGTTTAGGTAAAAAGGTTTTAACAAAACTGATACAGATCCGACATTTATAGAAATACTGTAATTTTTGTGACCGAATGAAACCCAAAATCAGGCTATATCTCTTTGAAACTTATCGCCAATTCAAACTTTGAGTCAAAACATAGAGTTGCAACACTTAACGTCATATGTTAACTCTATTAAAGTTGGTCGATGAGCTAACCCTAGTCAACCTCACGGCTACGGCCCTGTCTAAGGCGTTCGCTTGTCAATTGTTTCGTTTGTGTTTCCAAGGTAAACAGACCTCCAATATTTCATACGCATTCCTTTAATTTTGCATATGTTACTTTTCTCGACTTGTCCCCAAAAAGCGGGAAAATATACATTATAAATATTAAAACTTTGAGTCATGGTTAATTATGAATTATTATTATTTTAAAAAAAGCCGCTACTTCATGGCTTTAAAAAATCTTTTATTTAAATCGGAGCTTTCGGACCGTGGCCCTTCTTGAAGTCAGTGGCGAGGTTGTTCGACCCACTTGGAATATTGGCTCCCTTTAGTATTCGAGCGAAGATCTTATTTCAAGAGATATGGAACCATGGGTTAACGTGGGACATCGAACTTCCGCCACAGTTAGCGTCCAAATTCGAAGACTGGTGCTGTGAGCTAAGAGAACTTCAAGAATTTTCGTTCTCAAGATATTATTGGCGAGAAATAATCGAAGAATTCGATTATGGATCTGGAAATTCACTGTTTTGTACAAGCGAGTGAAAAGGCATACGCCACGGTCGTATATTTTCGAATTCGAGACGTAACAGGAAGATATTTTACAGCTTTGGTCGGTTCAAAAACTCGTGTCGCGCCAATTAAAAAATTAACTTTGCCAAGATTGGAGTTGATGGGAGCAGTGCTTGGAGCCCGACTTGTAAATAGAGTAAGGAACGCTATGACGAAAATCCCAGCTAAAGTTCAATTTTTAACGGATTCATCGATAACTCTAAATTGGATAAGAGGACAAGCGGACAAATGGAAACCATTTGTAGAGAACCGAGGGAGAGAAATTCAACAATTAACTGATCCTGTCTCATGGGGACATTGTTCTGGACGATCAAATCCAGCTGATATACCGACACGCGGAAAAACACTGTCGGAGTTATTAACGGGTAACCTTTGGTGGAAAGGGCCTGAATTTTTGATGTCAGACTCGGATGTAATCGTAAAATCAAAAATTAACGAGGGCAATGATGAACCTCTAAGAAGTGTCGAAAACGAATTAAAAGAGACTAAGAAAATTCAAACCACAGCTTTAGTCATAAAAGAAACAAATGAAGAAGCTATACTAAAACTGGGAAATTATAGCTCTTTGGATAGAGTTTACCGGATCACAGCGATTGTTATAAGATTTATCAAAATTATAAGAACGAAACAAATAATAAAGGGACCGTTAACTACCGAGGAAATCGTTCAAGAGTTATATTGGATATTAAGAGCTCAGAAGGAATCGTTCAAGAAAGAAATCGGTCATTTAGAATCCGGAAAACTTATACCACAAGACTCTAAAATACTGACGCTGCACCCTGTATTAGACAATGGATTCATTTGTGTGGGAAGTCGTTTATTTGGATCCCATTTTACCGAACGTGAGAAATACCCTTGGACTCTGGATCCCGAACATCACTTGACGACATTAATTATTAAAAACTACCACGAACGTCTAATGCACGCCGGAGTTAACGAAGTTATAATAGAAATAAGAGAACATTTTTGGGTACCCAGAGTACGCCAACTAGAAAAGTCAACTATATACAAATGTGCAAAATGTAAACGATTTAAAGCAAAACCAGGAACTGTAATAAGTGCGCCATTACCGACAGCCGGAACGAAACCGTCACCGCCTTTTGAAGTTTCTGGTATCGACTTTTGTGGACCATTGTTCGTAAAAAATGGAAACAAGTGTTACATAACCTTATTTACTTGTTCGGTAACTCGTGCAGTTCACCTGGAATTAGTCTCGGATATAACCACAGAGAAGTTCTTAATGGCGTTTAGAAGATTCATAGCGAGACGTGGTATACCACGGGAGATTTATAGTGACAACGCTAGAACATTCAAAAAAACAGAACAAGATTTAAAGAAACTTTCGGATAACGTAAAAGATCATGAAGTACTCAATTTCATCGCCACCCACAGAATTAAATATATATATATTGCCGATAGAGCGCCATGGTGGGGTGGATTCTACGTGAGAATGATAAAGAGCGTTAAGGTGTCGTTAAGGAAGGTTTTGGGTCTCTCGAAATTGAGCTACGATGAGTTAGAAACCGTATTGACGGAAGCCGAGGCTGTAATAAATTCACGTCCGCTAACCTATTTGTCTGAAGACGCTATGGAACTGAACCCTTTAACACCAGCACATTTTTTGATTGGTCAACGATTGACCGTTTTACCATCGGACTCGAGAAATAACGCACAAAAATCAACAAAAGAAGAATTAACTTATCGCGTAAAGTATCGTCAAACTTTACTGGATAATTTTTGGAAGCGCTGGCGATCAAATTATCTATTGGAACTGAGAACTATTCACCACCGCAAAAACACTCGAAATACAGAATCACTGAAAGTTGGAAAAGTCGTGCTAATTGAAGAGAAAAGGCTACCCCGCTTGATGTGGAAGATGGCCGTAGTGGAAGAGGTTATTAAAGGTCGTGACGACATCCTACGATCATGTATACTACGTCTTCCGAGCGGAAATAAACTACGAAGACCCATTCAACTTTTATATTCTTTGGAATGTTAAATTTGCTGGAACTGTATTCAAGGGTGGGGTAAAGTGTAAAATATTAAAACTATTGGAATAATAATAATATAAAATTAAAACAAAAATTAAAATATAAATGTATAAAGTTTAGATTTGATCGCGGGCAAGCCCGTGAAAATATATTAACATTTGAAATTTCTCGAGATCACAGTATCGTTAGAAACATCGTTTTAAAAAGTTGTAAATTTTCGTTAGGGTTAAAGTTTTATTAAAAAGTCGTTACGGAAAAGTAATTTGTATTTCAGTCTACAAATATAGCTCTCCCAAATCAACTTATTTAGGTTATTTCCGTAAAATACTCCATTATGAGTGCACCGATTAAGTTTCTGACCAATAGTCCTAATTTACGCTAGCAGCGCTATCTCACGAGTTCGAGAAATGCACTATGGATACCCTCTTTCGTTACCAATGACGTCACCAAATTATTTTAAAATATATAAAAAGCGCAAGACTTCTAATAATATGAAAACACGCGACAAAATTTAATTTTAAAAACATCTGAAAGCGGACACCCATAATTAGTTTCTTGGTGTTCCGAGATGGCAAATTAGACCATGCAACTTGTTTATTATCTTAGACCGGTTTTGACGGTCAACGTCAAAATTAACAAATATACCATTATGATGTGGAAAGTTTTACGTCTCAAAATATCCGTTCGACCTTGATTGCGGAATACAATCGCCAGATGATGGAGAATGATGGAGGTTCCAGGAATACTAATGTCTTAATGGTGCAGACGAGAGGTGGAAGACATTCAAGGCATGGTTTCCAAGGTAGATGCTATAATTGCGATTCTTAGGGGCATAAAGCTAATGAGTGCAAAAAGAATAAATCACATGATCAAAGGCAGAGGGGCGACACTGTAATTAGAGGTAATCGTGATCCAAGACATAGACATGGCGAGTCAAGATTTAAAAGTAACAACGATCGGAGAGATAAAAAGAGTTTATTATACCCCTGGGTTGAAGAGGAATTTAATATCAGGCCGTATCATTGATGAGGCTGGGCATGAAGGGGTCGTTTCGAGATCAAAATATACGGTTTATGACCAGGATGGCAAGCATGTTTATCTGAAGAAAAACGTTATGTACTCAAATGTGCCGTTTTAATTGAGATAGGAGGTTGGCGTTCTCATCGGAGTCCAGCGTTTTGAAAGATATTAATATTTGGCATTTGAGAATGGGGCATATCAATGGCCACGATTTGAAGTTCATGTCTGCAAGAGGTTTATTACGTGGGATGGAAAACATTAAAGGGGAACTAGCGCCTTGCATCCCATGTAGATTAAGCAAGAGTGTTAGAGCGTCTCATACAAATGTCGGAGAGATAAGAAGCAAAGGCATTTTAGAGTTAATTCACTCTGATGCATGGGGACCATCACCGGTTGCGACAGTGGGAGGATCTCGTTATTACTTAATATTCGTGAATGATCACTCTAGGCGGATCTGGGTTTTCCTAATGGCTAAGAAGTCAGAAGTTAAAATAATAAACAAAAAAACACGTTCATATTGTAAGTAAAAGTAAAAGACTTTTACTTACGCAATATGAACGTGTTTTTTTGTTTATTATTTTATTCAATTAGCGTAAGGTGTTTTCCGTTTTATATTATTAAGTCAAAAGTTATTACATGCTTAGAGAAGTTTAAAACTTTCATTGAGAACCAGTCCGGGAAAAGAATTAGGCGTATACGAACTGATAATGGGCTTGAATTTTGTAATACCGAAATGACACGTTTATGTGAGAAAGCAGGTATCCAGCACGAACGTACGAACATATATTCGCCTGAGATGAATGGCGTGGCGGATAGGACGAACAGGACGTTGTTGGACTCGACGAGGGCCATTCTAGAAGATGCCAAGTTGCCATTAAGCATGTGGGGTGAGATCGTAGTCACTGCTGCTTATTTGAAAAATAGATCCAAGCACTCGCTGATTGAAGATCAGGTGCCGATGAACTTTTGGGTGGATAGAAAGTTAAGCGTAAACCCTCTACGAAGAATTGGAAGTTTAACGTTTGTCCATCTACCGAGGCAGAGAAGGAAGAGCAAACTACATAATAGAGCACAACAAGGCGTTTTGGTTGGGTATGCCAGTTCTACGCGTGGGTATCGCATATATTTCCCTTTTGAAAGAAGAGATCGTCGAGTCAAAACATGTCTCCTTCGAGGAGAGGATAATGGACATGGAACATATTACCAAATCTAAAAAGGAGGGTGGATAACCTTTTATTTGGCCGCAAGATGACCAGGAAGAAGTTGGAGAAGTTGATTCGGAACAAGAGATATCCCAACTTTCTCAACCGAAACAGGAAGACATTCAGCAGCAGGAATACCTCAACATCAATCGGAGGAAATATTTCAACAGCATCAACAAGAGATACTTCAACATCAACCAGAGGGAATACTTCAATTGGGTTGAGAAACACCACAATTAAAACAAGATTATCTGGAAATATCACAATCAAGACAGGCAATGCCTTATCGAGTGCAGGAGACGCAACCAGTAGCAGAATACATACAGAGACCATCGTTACCAGCCGGTTGGTGGAGAGAAGTGGTAATTAGACATTCGGGGGTAACAGAAGGTTGGCCGGATATTTATTATTACGATCCAGATGGAAGGAAGTTTCGGTCAGGAAAAGAAGTCAAACGTTTTCTTTGATATCAAGGCATGCGATTATTCTAGGAATGCATCGTTCACCTCGGCTATAACGAACGAGGACATTAATGAGGTCTTCGAGTGTCACAATGTGGAGATAACGATACCAAAGAACTATCGAGAGGCGGAAACATCACCCCAGCGATTACAGTGGAAACAGGCGATGGATAGAGAAATGGAAGTCATAACTCAGCGGCGGGTGGTAGAAGTTGTTGAAAAGCCTCACGATCGGAAGATTGTTGGCTGTAGATGGGTTTATGCTTTGAACATTATGGAAACATTTTGAGGTATAAAGCCCGTATAGTTGCACAAGGTTTTAGCCAAACTGAAGGTATCGACTACGAGGCAACATTTTCGCCGGTTGTCAGTTTTACACTCGTCAGACTTTTATTCTCGTTGCTCGTCAGGGCATTGGGGTGGACCCATTGCCATATGGACATAACCAATGCTTACCTCTACGGTGTCTTGGATCGTGACATCTACATGGATCAAATCCCAGGGTATGAGTAGGCGAGTACTGGTACCCATTGTTTAAAACTATTCAAGGCACTCTACGGGTTGCAGCAAAGCGGCCGACATTGGTATTTGGAACTAGATAAAACTTTTCATGAACTTGGTTTTCGGAAGATGATAGGTACTAATTGTGTGTATTACTTGCCATTCAACACGGTAATTTTAGTACATGTCGATGATTTAGTCGTGTTGACAAAAACCAAGTCGGATTTAGCTCGCGTTTATGAGTTGTTATCAAGGTCATATGACCTTAAAGTGTTAGGGCCGCTTAAACACCTGTTAGGCGTTCAGTTTGAGACCCTATCCGGGTCAAGATGCACCAATCTACGTATATTGCAGAGGTAGGGAGGTGTTTTAATATCAGTTGTTTAGAATCAGTTCGCGTGCCAATAAGTACGGGCGTTATATTTTCGCGTAAGGACTGTCCAGTGTCCGAGGACGAAAAAGAAACTATGAAAAACTTTCCGTATAAATCACTCGTTGGGTGTTTGCTGTTCGTGGCACAACGTACCCGACCAGATATTTTGTTCTCAGTGACTGTGCTCGCGCAATTCTAAAGTAATCCAGGACTTGTCCATTGGCAAAGACTGTGTCAGCTCGTAAGGTATTTACTCACAACGGTTGACTATAGACTGATAATGAAACCGGGTATTGAGCCTGACCTAGCGACAGCGATTGGGCGTCTGACCGGGATACCAGGCGTTCGAGCTGTGGTTACGCTGCGTTTGTAGGAACTACACCATTCTCATGGCGATCAATTCAGCAGAGGTTGATATCATTGACAAGGATGGAGGCTGAATATATTGCGATATCAGAAGCCGTAAAAGAGCTTATGTGGCTTGGTCCAATACTAGAACAACTAAGACAGTTTAATGTAAATCTATCTAAACCAGTTTTATACTGCGACAATCAGTCTGCAATTTGTTTCGCGAATAATGCAATAGAGAATCAGAAAACCAAGCACATAGATGTGCGATTTCATTTTGTGCGAGAGAAGTTAGATGAGGGTTTATTTAATAACAGATATGTACCATCCAAATTAAATGTAGCTGATGTTTTTACGAAAATATTACAAAATCCGAGTTTCTCTAATTTTGTAAATTCTTTAAGCCTAAAGGTTATGTAAATGTCAAATAGGGGGAGTGTTGCTTAGTATATTTTGTCATTGAGGTTTTCCCGCCATAATTTAGTGTTTTTCGGAATAACGTAATTAGAGAGGTGACGTCATTGATAAGATAGGTTTGATAAGATAAGATTGAAACCGATGTAATCCATTTTTTGTAAAAGATTATTATTATGCGTTCGGCCCTCACGATGAAAAGATCTAATTCATTTGTAAACCTTTATCATTATTATTATTGTTCTTTTTGTATATTTAAATCATTAAACAAGTTTAAGTTTATTGGAGTTTAGTTTTATTTCGGGAATTAAGCAACAATAGACGATAATACTTTTTATGGCACTCTGCACGAAATTTAAATTTTGTTTTATTTTTAATTTTTATAATTCAGTTTTAGTCCTTTTGATTTACTACAATTTGGTGAGTGGTCTGGCTTTTGCACCTTTCAGTGAATCATTTTCCTATGTAGCCAACTCTTCATTTGTGAATACGACAATTGTGGATACTTCAGATTAACTTACAAGACGGCCGTAACGTGTATTCTCTCTAACTTTCGAAACTTGATGTTTTCTATATCACTGAAATGTGGCTAGAGTCATCCGTTCTCGATCCAGAAATGTTTCTACAAGACAACGTTGTCTCTCGAAATGATCTTCCTAGAACTGTCTGGAGGTGGCGTCCTGCTCGTTTATCATGATTATCTCCGCCTTCTGCTTGATATTCCAGATGATGTACTCACTACTGATAACGGAGTTCCCATTGTCGTAATCTTCTCGATATTATCCTAAATTATTGAAACCTTCGCAAACTCGAGCCGAGGGGACTGTTGCCTCTGGAACTTTTCCAAGATGGGAACTTTTGGTCAATTTTATTATTTCAATCCTGATTTTATGTTCGTGATTTATTAATTATTTTGTGATTTAATGTATAACTCGTGATTTATTAATTATTTTGTGATTTAATGTATAACTCGTGATTTATTAATTATTTTGTGATTTAATGGATAACTCGTGATTTCTTAATTATTTCGTGATTTAATGGATAACTCGTGATTTCTTAATTATTTCGTGATTTAATGGATAACTCGTGATTTATTAATTATTTTGTGATTTAATGTATAACTCGTGATTTATTAGTTATTTTGTGATTTGATGGATAACTCGTGATTTATTAATTATTTTGTGATTTAATGGATAACTCCTGATTTATTAATTATTTTGTGATTTAATGGATAACTCGTGATTTATTAATTATTTCGTGATTTAATGGATAACTCGTGATTTATTAATTATTTCGTGATTTATTGGATAACTCGTGATTTATTAATTATTTCGTGATTTAATAGATAACTCGTGATTTATTAATTATTTTGTGATTTAATGGATAACTCGTGATTTATTAATTATTTCGTGATTTAATGGATAACTCGTGATTTATTAATTATTTCGTGATTTATTGGATAACTCGTGATTTATTAATTATTTCGTGATTTATTGGATAACTCGTGATTTATTAATTATTTCGTGATTTAATAGATAACTCGTGATTTATTAATTATTTCGTGATTTAATGGATAACTCGTGATTTATTAATTATTTTGTGATTTAATGTATAACTCGTGATTTATTAATTATTTCGTGATTTAATGGATAACTAGTGCTTTAATAGATAACTATAGTGATATAATGTATAAGTAGTGTTTAAATGATTAAATCGTGTTTAAATTATAAATGATTAAATCGTGTTTAAATTATAAATGATTAAATCGTGTTTTAATTATAAATGATTAAATCGTGTTTAAATTATAAATGATTAAATCGTGTTTTAAGTATAAATGATTAAATCGTGTTTTAATTATAAATGATTAAATCGTGTTTTAATTATAAATGATTAAATCGTGTTTTAATTATAAATGATTAAATCATGTTTTAATTATAAATGATTAAATCGTGTTTTAATTATAAATGATTCAATCGTGTTTAAATTATAAATAATTAAATCGTGTTTTAATTATAAATGATTAAATCGTGTTTTAATTATAAATGATTAAATCGTGTTTAAATTATAAATGATTAAATCGTGTTTAAATTATAAAATGATTAAATCGTGTTTAAATTATAAATTATTAAATCGTGTTTTAATTATAAATGATTAAATCTTGTTTTAATTATAAATGATTAAATCGTGTTTTAATTATAAATGATTAAATCGTGTTTAAATTATAAATGATTAAATCGTGTTTTAATTATAAATGATTAAATCGTGTTTTAATTATAAATGATTAAATCGTGTTTTAATTATAAGTGATTAAATCGTGTTTTAATTATAAATGATTAAATCGTGTTTAAATTATAAGTATTTATTATTTTAAGGGTGTCTTAATAATTTTGATAGTGCCCCTCGAGTTCAAGTGAAATTCAGGGGGCTGGGTTCGCCAAAGCTCATCTCAAAGCTTTAATTTAAGTCCGCAAATACACTGCGATAGTGAAAGAAGAATAATAATAATAATTAGCTAGGCTAATACCCTTTGCACCACCACAGGCCGAAGTCAGCTTGCGACTTATAATGCCTTATTTTACCGGTGGCCGGATTTCAATGCGTAGCAAGCACGTAGATATAGAAAGTCTAAGGGGGGGACGGGTTATAAGACAACCAGATTAATCGCGAGCGCGAAATTTTTCGTTAGCAATAACGCATATTTAAAGTACTGGCTAGACTCGGGACGAGTGACAATGACATTTCCGAACGTGTATCAAACGAAGATTTTTTAATACATTTAATGTTGCGCTCCTTTCGTAAGAAAGGAATCGACTCCTAAGGGGGGGGGTTTGAACCCCCTAAACCCCCTCTTATATACGTGCTTGATGCGTAGGAGGGTTTTGGCAAGCCCTTCATACCACGCGAGCTAGCCGACAGCTACCTACACTAGCTATTACCGTTAACCTCAGCATGTTCTTATAAATTGGGGAAAATGAAGAGCTCGGGCGAAAACCCCTTTAACCAGCGGGGAGAGAACTGGCAAACTCTACACAGTTAGAAAAAAGAGTTTGATTATAAACCCCCAAGGTTCTTAAAAAAAATTCCACAAATTCAAACCCTCCAAAACCCTTTAACGGAAATTTTCAAGCACACAAGGCTTAAAAATGAGCACTTTTATAATTATAAATTGAACCATTAGAAACCCTTTAAAAACCTTCCTAGGGTTTGCAACAAAACCCCCGTATTTATAGATTAAATTAAAATTAATTAATTTAATTTACGACTTTATAACAAATTTTGGCGATTGCAACGGCCGCGTTTCGAACCCAATCCCTCTGGTACGACAGGCGGGCGTTTTACCACAGAACCACCGAAAAATGTATGATTGCAACGATGTTTAGAGAAACCATTTTGGGGAAAGTCCGTCTTCCTTTACGTTTTATGAAATTATAATACGGCTTGATATCAAATTTTGGCGTAAATGGCGTGACATAGTTTAAAACGTGCTGGGTTTGAAAAGGGTTTTAAAAAGTGATAAATTATTATTTTTTTTCTATAGGTTCTTAAATTGGAATCCTAAGGGTTTTCCATTGACCTATAGGGGTTTTCTTTAAACATTTAAACCCTTTTCAAACCATGCAAGTTGCCAAAACAAACCTTAAGGGTTTATATTTTTTTCCTAAACCTTTTTTAAGCCCAAAGCAAACCCTAACAAAACGCATGGAAACCCTTTTATCTAACTGTGTACGCAGATGGAGTGGTTCCGGATTTTCACCCAGTGCCACAAGCTGGGATCGAACCCGGCTCCTGTTGCTGCGAGGTAAGAGTGCTAAACATTCCGCGTCCGAGTAACTTCGAGAACATAGAGACACTGAGTCTTTGAAATGTTGCAACGGTTTAATCTCACCTCTCTTGGAACGCCACGCTAACCGCTGTCGTTTAATCGACGACCACGAATTATCGAATGTTAAGAGCTAAGGGTATGCTAAATGACTACGAGAAATTACCATGCCAATGGTAATTTATTACACAAATTAAACGCTTAAACTAATACAATACTAAGCACCTACACAATTTCAATCAATATCGACTAATAACGTTGCAATTCCCCGACAATCCCAAACCACACGGGTATTAGGCTGATTAATATTATTATTATCATTCCAAACCCTTATTAAAATAAACCCCGACACTACTAGTATACAAAATCATTAAACCGGTACTAGTAAAATCTTATAAAAACTATTTGCCAAGCCAGCCATGTATAACTTATAATTGTAATTATCATAATTGTCGGTACCGACCGCCGATACGTCACCTTCGGAAACGGAATTTGAAGAGTTGAGTACAGTTGGCCACGGAGGAAGACTAAACGATTGAATATAGCAGCGACGAACGAAAGCTCCGACAACGAGACAGGTGGTATTCGCGCATAGCGTGACTTACGAGCGAATAACTTATTTTTTTACTTATGGTTCAACTACGAACTCTTTTAAACGCACATTTGACCCTAAGGTCCAAGCCCCATACTAGGGTTTTAATTTTACGGAACAATGTAAGTTGAGCTTGAGGATTAAGTTGTGATTCCGGATTGATAGAAAAGTAAAAATAATAATAACGATACTATTTTCCCCAGAGTTCCCTGGTTTTGATGTCAAGGTTCATCCGGGAATCTTGGGTCACGTGTAGGTGACCCAATCGCGGACCATGGGTTGTTACAATACAGTTCTACAATTATTTGTGATTTACAACTGATAATAATAAATTTTAAATGTTATTCGGAAGATGGCTTTATGGCTTATTCATCATGGCTTGGCAGTTGGCTTG
The DNA here is from genome assembly GCF_980474605.1 of Leiobunum rupestre. NCBI lineage: Eukaryota > Metazoa > Arthropoda > Arachnida > Opiliones > Sclerosomatidae > Leiobunum > Leiobunum rupestre. The sequence goes on from NC_143394.1 coordinate 261,729, forward strand.
GCAGTTACCCCAATTACTAACCCATCAAAATACACTAATAAATTATATAAAAAGTAAAATCCTCTGACAACCCTTATGAAAAAAAACAATATAAACCAATTCGTTTCAAATTGTGACCAATTGGTCTCTCATTAGACTCAATTGGAATATGATGGCTCTAATTGGGCATCAATTGGAAATACAAAACCCAACTTGGAAAAATCATATACCAATTGGAACTCAGTGGTAATTATTGATTTTCCAATTTAAAATATATGTACCCCAATTGGAACCAATGCATCCTCCAGTGAGTCCAATTAATCCCCGGTTGGGATGGTGGAATACCAATTGATACCAATATATCCTTCAGAAAAAACTATATACACCAATTAGTTTCAAATTGTGGCCAATGGGTCTCTCATTTGGCTCAATTGGAATATGATTGCTCTAATTGGAGATTAATTGGAAATACAAAACCGAACTTGAAAAAATCATATACCAATTGGAACTCACTGGTAATTATTGATTTTCCAATTGGAATATATGCACCCCAATTGGAACCAATGCATCCTCCATTGAGTCCAATTAATCCCCGGTTGGGATGGTGGAATACCAATTGGTACCAATATATCCTTCAGAAAAAACAATATACACCAATTGGTTTCAAATTGTAGCCAATGGGTCTCTCATTTGGCTCGATTGGAATATGATGGCTCTAATTGGAGATTAATTGGAAATACAATACCCAACTTGGAAAAATCATCCCAATTGGAACTAATGCATCCTCCACCCAGTTAAAGTTTGTTTGTAAACCAAATGGGTTCTAATGGTTTCAATTGGAACTCAATGGGCTCCGACTGCGACTGGGTTTTCGTAAACTGTAAAAATATAATGTTATTGGCAAAGTGTTACTCAGTTCATTAACTACTTAACTATGATAATATCATAACAGTTGTGGTAAATTCAATACTCTATGCAATGTTTAATTACTGTGTGAGTACGAAAACCACGTAACATGAAAAACATGTTATGTTCTTGTACTAGGGTTTCTCGACAAATGTACAAATAGCGTAAATGAGTTGATATAAAACCAATTTGAACCACTGTAAAAATGCAATTGAAATTATTATCCACCTCCATTTGGAACCACTATCGACCTCCAATTGGGACCACTAGAAATCTCTAATTGGAACCACTATAAACCTCCAATTGGAACCACTAGAAACCTCCAATTGGAACCACTAGAAACCTCCAATTGGAACCACTAGAAATCTCCTATTGGAACCACTAGAAACCTCTACACTATAATTGGAAAATCTAAATATCCCATTTAAAAAAAACAAAACCAATTGGAAAAACAAATTCTACAATTGGAAAAATGAAATCTCCCATTTAGAACCAATAAGCAAAACCAATAAACTCTACAATTGGAAATCAAAATATCCCATTTAAATACAATAAACAAAACCAATTGGAAAAAAATACATTCTACAATTGGAAAAACATCCCATTTAGAACCAATATATAACCAATTTAATCCATCAACAATACCAATGTGGAAACAAATGGGAATGGTCCAAAAATACAAGTGGAACCAACTAATCGTTACCAATGTGTAAAAAAACAATTGGTTTCTATTGATTTTTTTGTAAGGGAAGTAAAAATATTCCCCCAAAACCCAAGCATACACTTTCAAAACGAAGTCATAAAATCGTCACCCGCACGAAAGGTAAAACATTTTTCCCGAGAAACTCGGAAGTTTGGCGATTTGATCATCGGCACGGTGTTTTTTTGAAGAAAGGATTAAAAAGAAAGGTTGGGAGCTCCCTGACGGCCATTAAGTGAGGGAAGGGGGAGCACTTATAACGGCGACCAACAAAGGCGATTCTTATCATCGCCGACCGAGCGGGTTCCAAGAAATAGGCCCCACACAACTTTATCTCAAACGTAGGGAAGGGTTATTCTACTACTTTTCCTCCCCGTATACAATTAGCACTCTTATTTCAATAAATCTATTTATTTCAAAAAAATTCGTTGCAATGTGAGGTATATAGTTAGTTTCTATTTGGTAAAAAAATTAAATAGAAAATAAACGACTTTATTAAAGTCCACCAGCATTCGAACTTTATTTTGGAATATCAAAGATATTAAATTTAAATTTAGAATTTTAAGAAAAAGAAAGCTTAAAAGATACAATTTTTGAAGTGGAAACGGAAGAGCAAATGACTACGATTGGTTTTTAACATAAGTATTTAATCACCCAAGGGGCAATTCCTCGGATAATGCCAGAGCGATAATTCTCGCGAGGCCGCTATTTACGCCACTCACTTATTTATTTATGAGATTCGAAATTCTTCTTCTTAGTATAATCACAAAAATTATGAATCCTTTAAATAAGATTAATAGTATAAGTTGGTGTCCGGTAATATATTTGTTTTAACTTCCAATGTTATAAGATTTAGTGTGTCATTTTACGGGGATTGAAGCGCAAAAGATTCGTACAGGGTGTTATAGAAAGGTCTGCCAAAAAGTCTACGATGTGTTTTATGGTTCACAAGGAATGGCTACAAAATCGCCTCTTGTCGTAGATACGTCCCATCAAAATCTGACGAACAAACCTAAAAACTGACGAGAAAGAGCCGTTTTGAATCTTTCAAATTAAGACAAAAATATTTCCGGGATAGGTGAAGGACACACAGGTTTATAAAAAATTAATTAAACCAAAGCTTACGATATTCGTTCACGCTGTGAACGAAAATGAAGAAAATCTTGAAAAAATTCTATGGCTCAAAAACTAATGCCAGTTTCACTTCGTTTGAGCGGAATATTTTAATGACGAGATTCATTCTATATTCAATTGTATTTCAAGTTTTTTAAAAAAAATTATTAGTTCCAGATAGGGTCGTCATTTCAGGATTTTTCAGGAGGGGGCAGAACATAATATCCAGAAAACATTATAAAGGGCAAAAATGTGTGAAATTTAGTATTTTTGGGCGTTTTTAATCGAAATAGTTATTGCTTGATTGCAAGGGATTTTCTGGATAATAGACAGAACAAAACATTTTCCCAAGATATTCCTTGTACTTTCTCCGATTCTGAGTTGTTATTAGAAAAGTGCTTAAACTTTTATAGCTCATAAAAATTAAGGGGGGGGGGGATGCATTGCCTTGCGCCACCCAAATGTCGTCCCTGTTTCCAGATTTTAGCATTTTAAACTGCATAAGAGAATAACTTTTCATGTCACTCTTTGATTTCGTGTTAAGGTCTACACCGGTACAACAACTCTGACAGTGATAATAACAAACAAGTATGATCACCTTTGAATAAGTGTTGGTTCTATCCAAGCGACTGTGCTCATACAAAGTATTATAAGGCTGTTTAGATAAATTTATCAAGTGAGAGAGCGAAAATGATGTCATAGGTTCTCCAAACGGCCAGACTCAAAAGAATCAGGGTGTTACCCCTTTCGGCCTTACGTGGCTAATTTTATAATTCGCGTCCATGATTGCCAAACATTTAAACAGTTCAATATGTTTTCGAGCCCCTTTTTAAATAAGTGTATATTTCATCCCTATCAAACCAAAATCCAGTCTGGATATCCGAATAAGTGTTGCCAGTTTAGTATAGATTCTAGTATTTTATATTTAATGGTATTGTGTGTCAATGAAGAGTTAATTGTTTTATATGAAATATCCATTACGAAACGAATCTTAATAACGGGTAAGTCTTCCCCGCACACTTTTTGCAGGCTTCTATTAATTTAGGAGTTAAAACGCGAACAAGTAAAGAGACCAAGAAGTGGGGGAGAAAACTAAGCTTTATTGGGAAAAATATGCGGTACTTCGGCCGATAGGCCTTCAAGGCGAAAAATTTATTAAGACTAACCGACAATTTGAAAATGTTTAAAAATATTATCGCGTCTTTAAAATTTGTAAACATTTTCAAATTGTCGGTTAGTCTTAATTACGTTTTTCGCCTTGAAGGCCTATCGGCCTAAGTACCGCATATTTTTCCCCAATAAAGCTTAGTTTTCTCCCCCACTTCTTGGCCTCTTTACTTGTTCGCGTTTTAACTCCTCACTCTCTAGATTATTGGTGGTTCTCGTGTTTTTGCTCTATTAATTTAAATTTTTATTTGAAGCTGGCTTCATATCTAAATTAAGTAATTAATGTAAGGAATAGTAATACATTTAGAAAATACCTTTTCCTTTAGAAAGTTATTTAAAACCTGGGAAGATCACTATTCGCGACCGAAACGACTATAGGTGGCGTTGCGGTGTCACTAGAGATACGAATCGGTAATTTACCCTGGTAATTTACGCGGTAAATTACCCTGGTAACAGTAATTTACAATTTTCTCAGGTAAATTACGAAAATGGTAATTACCCTGGTAATTACCAGGGTAATTTACTGTGGTAAATTACCATGGTAATTTACCATCGTACTCGTGTTTCACTTTCTCAATTTTCTTTGATCTTTCGGGCTAAAATGTACCGAAAATACGTCGACTAGTAGTGGTGTGAAGGCCTCGATGCCATGTGCACCAACATATCTTAAGCTTTGGAAAAAAATATCCAGCGGATGATATACCACAAATCCACTTCCTCAAAGTGTTCACAAAACGATAAAAATATTTTGATAAAGTAAAATTCACAAAAGTTTATTATTCAGTTTGTCTAAGAACTATTAAATATGTTGGGCACAGTCTACTGTAACCTTACACGCGAAATGAAATCGCCGTTTTTATGTCTAAACACAAATTTACATTTATCCGTGTACCACTGCATTTCAAAATTTAACAAACGCGGGAATTGGGTTTTCGTCCGATCTTCGGCTAAGTCTTCGGCCCCGGATAGACATCGTTTTTTTATAGATTTGTTGAATATTTCTTTGTATTATATAGGAATGCTCTAAAATTATTTCGAAGTACACCTAAAATTCTTGAAGTGGTAAGTTTTCAGTTACTATCAGTAACTTTTTAATGCGTTTTACTGAACGATATTAGTTTACCAAGGCTTGGGAAGCAGCTATGCCAAATCTCGAAAATAAAATTTTCCTTTCACGGTGCTAAAACTTTCCATTTCCAAAATCCGATCCAAAACAATTCGCGGCGCTAGTTCCTCCGAGGTGGTGCGTATGACAGACAAATTAAAAAGTCATAAGAATTTTTTTTCTTAAATAATCTTATCGAAATATAAGCAAACGATGGAAAAATTATATTTAAATGCAAGTATCATTATTTATAAAGTCAAATTTACGAATAACGATGAGGAAAAACGAATAGCGTCTGCTTTACCCGCTACCTATCTAGCTTTCAATGGCGAACCAAAGGGGGCGTAGCGAAAGTCTTCGGTTGCGAATATATAAAATTTAAAATAATTATCCCCGTAGGGCCCTAGTAGAGAAAATAAAGCGCCATCTATGTTCTCGATATCGAATTATGTAACCATAATTCATCTCGAATATTGTTTAATCCTTTACCCCAGGCATAAATGAAATACCAAAGCATGATTGCAGGGGTGCCAACTCAACTAAATTTGATCAAATATTTAATGTCAGTTGCTATTTCAATAATTTTGTCAGAATTTTTAATAGCATCGCTTTAAAACCATCAACACCTCGAATTTCCCAAGATTTTGTGCATTTTCTGTCTGATTTCCCTTTTTCATAATTTCGAGGTCCAACTTTCCCTAAATGTAGGAAATTTCTTTCGAGCTGGACCTTTGTTAGGAAAATGGCGACAAAATTGCTAGTTAAAGCCTTTCTTCATTCTTTCTTCAGTTGTCTTGAGCTACGTTGCCGTTTCTTCGCTTGTCTTGAGCTACGTTGCCGTTTCTTCGCTTATGTTTTTTCACGATTGACGGGCTGCTTGTTTTCGCGATTAGATAACTCCTCGTGATATTTTATTATCAGTTTCTCTCTGTTTCTCTATTTATTATTTTATCTCTATTTCTAGTTCCACTGTTTTTCTCTGTCCATTGACGAACTTCTTAGAGGCTGGCTAGGCGTATGTACTAGGGTTATCGTATGAAATGTCTGGATAGACGTGGTAATCAGTCTTTTTATCTGGTTTCTTCTCCTGGAACTTAGGAGTAGTCGGTGTCTTACAGGTGGGTTGTGCATGAGGAACTCATTGTTCGTCTCTGATTTCCGGCGGTATTGATTAGAGTGATATGTATAACATCCGGAGGGTCGGTGATGAGGGTTTCGGGCTGAAACATAAGAAGGATACTTTTCTCAGTTAGTTTTATGCGTATATCTAGCGCGACTTGATCATGCAGTTTTCCCGTTTTCTGACATGTCTTCAGGACCTCTGTCCGAACATCTATCACCCCGTTTTGGGGTCCGCTTTTTGTTCGTAGAAATTGGGGCGGGGTGACATTTTACAGCACTCTGTCATTGGTTTTGAGCTTCGTTTGACCTTGCCGGAAGGGACAGACACGCTTTTTGCGTGGCTAAGATTACCCAGAGGCAGCGCGGAGGCTCGACAATATGGAAATGATTCATGGGTTCGCTATGAACTTAGAGAATGTTGCTGGTTATGTCTTTGGTCTCGTGGATACTTTGTGACTTCGAAGGTAAAATCCTCTTCGTGTATAGAGGCGAGGAAAGTTTGTAGAATATTTGGGCTTGGGGTTGGTATATTCTATCATGGTCATATGACGGAGATAAAAACACTTACATTAGCAATATACTACGAGAGATTAGATTTTGTCCTAACTTGCGGAAGTTAACAATTTATTTCACGAAAACTACACTGTTTATTTAAATTAATTTTATGAAAGGAAGCGCGGGTAGACCATATTCTAAGATCTGTATAGTTTATATATTTTTTATTTACTTTTTAAAAGGAAGGAATGGTTTCTATTTATTGTTTAAATTTCTTGAATTTTTGACTTGTTCAACGCTCAGATCAATTTGAGTAAAACTATAAAAATGGCATAAATATTAGACAGAAATATAAAACATAATGAACGAAATCAGACACTTTTTATAGTTATATTTAAGAGAGGAGTCGACTCTTTGTTTTATGACAAGAGTGTAATAATAAGTTATAACAAGAAAGGGTATGCGGAGGGGGCGAGCCTTATGTGTTACATAACATTGGACTTGCGCAATAAAATATTTGTTGTCGAAGAATACGTACGTCTAGACTTATAATTGCTATTTGACGTGCTTAGAAAAAATTAATTAATTAATGGGAGATTTCTCCTCAACTACTAAGGTTTTTAATTTGAATAACTTTTTAATCAAAGATACTGTTTACTCAACGTCAACAGACTGAAAAACTTTGACTGCGTCCAGGTGTAATCCAAACACCAACATTTGGGTTACCGTGGCAACCGAAACCACGAATAAACCGGAATCCAACGTCTTTTGTTTTAAAAGACTAAGTTCATATATATTGTTCATGCGCAGTGGCTAGTTCGTTTGAATGTTAACCGAAATGTTGCTATTTCGAATCCATTTTATTGGGTATTTTCTACAATTTATCGAAATTTATTGTTCCATTATGAAAACCATTTGAAATTTTCGGCTAACTTTGATTATTTTATAGGATAGGAATTATCGTCATTCCCAAAGGCTAGGATGGATAAGAGTGATGTTGACGCCGTAGTCTACTTGGCTGGAAAGATCTGGAAAACGGAATTGAATCAAAAACGTTTGAAGGGATTGTCGGTGTACTTTGATCTTGGTTTTGTCAAATACATCAACGACAAATACCAGGATTTAGAATGCTTCATGAAAGCTCACAATAAATCGTTCCTTTGGTCTAAGGGACATTTTAGCGTGAACTTTCGATTCGTTCAGGAGATAGTTCATAGGAACGTTCCTTGCCAGTGTGGATTTAAGTTCAACGACATCATAGCGTTGCATTTCTTCTTCCTTGAGATGCGCGATCACTGGTTCAAGGAACGCCAGAGTTTCGTCACCGAAGGATCCGTGTATGAGATGTACCATCGGTGTCCTTCGGAAATAAAAGACGTCGTTCGGAAATGCCACAACAATTTTCAAGTATTTCTTCGAACGCATTCAGCAATGTTTCCTAGAACGGAGGAGGGTCATTTCATCATTTCTGTAATTGTCTTTATGATTTTGATTCTTGCTTCTGTACGCAAGAAACTTCAGTGTGGAAATAATTTACAAATATATCAAGGGACACTCCTTACAGGGGACGCTGTATACCAGTAAATTGGTTTTTCTTCCCCTCAGAGCGACAATAGCGACCTCTTTTTATTAATGCTTTTAGAGTTAATTATATTGGTAACTGACGTATCAATTTTTGTCACTCATGTGACCACAGTAATTCATCCACTTATCATCCTTGTTATTCAGAGGAATAAGCTTGAAATGTTTTTAGATAAAAGGGACGAAACAATTCGTTGCTTACTCGGAACGTCGTATAGGCATGCGTCAGGCTGAGAAATAAGGAATTTTTTAAACTGGACCTGTGGCCAGTAGAGCCTAGGTAGTTTAATAAAAACAATTAGCCACTGGCCACTTACTATTTTTATCCTTCAAAATCAGGCTTTCATAATTTATGTTCAAATTATCTATTCTTGACAATATGCGCTAGGGCATAGGCTTAGTAGGTAGTTATTATGGGTATTTAAAAATTTTGGTGTTAAATAAAGAACTATAAATCTGCTTAAAGGGACTTTCAAGAAAGACCTAGTCACCTAGTCGATTTGAAATACGTCATTCGGTCGTAACTTTGGCTTCACAACGAACGACGACCGAATGACGTATTTTAAATTGACTAGAGGGTCTCTTGAAAATCTCTTTGAGCAATGTGTAGAAACATCTTTATTGAAAAATGTCAAATTAAAAAAATCACTACTATCCCATTGTAATGAGGTGTATTATCTAACTTAAGTCCTCTTTCTTTTGTAGTTAACATTTACCGACTGAGTCGGTGACTCGGCTCTCGAGGCCGAGGCCGAGGTCGATTCGGGCTGCACGGCCCATAGGGAGTTGGCACTCCATGTTATCTTCCCATAGACCCTAATACAGTCAAAGGCAGCAAGCTGCCGTTTCCCTATAGACCCGACCCGAACAAGCCTACTGAGAAAGATACTGTTTATATTTCTTTTTGCTAACGGGGTCATTCCATGACAAAACGCCTGCCACAGAACACCCGACCCCTTTCGATTTTGCCCAAATTTTGTATACAGGGTTTTTTGGGCCTAGGAAAACGATTTTGACAGTTTCATAACGATCGGTTCAGCCGTTTACGAGATACAGCATACGCGTTTTTTCAAAAGTACGCCTTGACCCCCTAAATGTTTTCTACTATATCTTAAGACATAATTATCGCAAAATCACATGTAATACCTCATTTTAAAGACAATGCGCACCCTAATATGAATATGTAATCAGAGTTGTCATTTGACGTAAATGTCATTAAAATCTGGGCCTTTCAATAATTTGACCTTTGACCTTGCCCAGACACCTCAGTCGTAGGTCAACGATTTTAGCATTTTTAAAATTCCCACTATCGAATACATAATAATCACTCAAAATCTCAAAGTAATATTTGTAGTTTTCGAGATATTAATTTTTGAAATTTACCCCTCAAATTAATGAAAATGCTATTTTATACACGAAACTAGTTGACCTACTAAATAAATTAAAAATATTATTATTTTGGTAATTTTGAGTTTAGAATATCAAATACACTAATTCTTAAATTAAGTTGAGTTATTTACATATTATTTTTAGTTTTGCATGTTATCTGTAGACAGAAGACATCACTAAATAGCTTGTCCTTAGTATAGTCTGGCGTTCAATATTATTGTAGCGTATCTTACTGCACCCTAAAATGGAAATGTGCTAGATATCTCAAGAAAACCCAATATTGCTCTTAGTCATATCGATTACGTTTTTAATAACGTAAAAATGTTTTAATATCTTTTTAATATATAATAGTTATAATTGAGTAGTTAAATATATTAACAGCGATAATTGAGTAGCGAAATATAATTTATTTAACTGTATATTCTCGAACAAAGCCCTGAAATGGATCGAAATTGTTCGTTTTGGAGAGACAGTAGTAAATGTCATTTGCAAACACTTTCGAAAACAGTTGGTATCAACAACTATCTGTCCGAGGATGACAAATTAGTTCTTAGCAGCCGAACAGCTATACCTATGTCCAAAATAAGAAACATATGTCGTCACCATGAAGAACTTTTTATGAAAAGGTATTCAACGAGTCAAAAGAAGTGTATGAATCCTTTTGGGACTCACGACGCTGAAAGAAAGAGTGGACTAAAAACTATTTCATTGGATTTGTTCAAAAAATTAAAGTTACGAGGAATTGAAGTTATCGCTGGAAATAAGTTGTGCATCCAGTGTTTTATGTCTGCTGGAAAAAAAGTAAAGGATGAACTCCAAATACAGTTGGACGTTTCAGAAGTTCACACTGCACAAGAATCACAAGAAAGCGATTCTTTTTCATTTAGTCAACCTTGTTCATCGGGAGATGCGACGCAAGACGACAAAGCTATAGCTTTAGTGGCAGTTAACGAAACTCTAATAAACTTGGGAGAATCTCCTGTTAAAAGAAGTAAGAAATATATTCAATTTGAAAGAATTTATATATGTATACATATATAAATACATATATTTTTTAACTTTTGTACAGAAGGTTTGTCATCTCGCCAAAAAACAATTCTAAGCAGGACTAAGTTAAACGCTGTGAACAATTCATTGAAACGCAAATTAGAAGAGTCAATGGAAATTTCTCTTGATGAAACAGACGATAATATGGTTACGGACGATGTTTTTAGAAAGCTCGAAGAACATCGATTATATGAGAATATTTTGAACGAACTGAGAGAGAAATTCAATAACTCCAAGACATCATACGGCGAAAAGCTTCAGATCCTACCTTGTCACCATTTGGAATACAACGCACAATGGAGGAATTTGGAGCACCAGAATACATGGTCAAACGAAGCAGGAATCTTAAATCTAGTCAAGGAATTCTTTCGCTACCAGAGAAACAATCGAAGGGATTAATATTGACCGAAGACGTTAAATCAAACGTCGTTGAATTTTACGAAAATGACGATAACAGTCGTATGACACCTGGACAAAAGGAGTTTGTGTCAGTTAGAAACCACGAGACAGGTCAAAAAGAACATAATCAAAAGAGGCTTGTACTGCTGAACCTGAGAGAGCTCTATAACAAATTCAAGGAAGAGCATGATTTGACGTTAGGATTTTCGTCATTTTGTTATCTACGACCACCTTGGTGTGTATTAGCAGGTTCGTCAGGTACACATTCAGTGTGTGTCTGCACCTATCACCAAAATGTCAAGCTAATGATATCAGCTCTACCGTCTCCTTGTCCTTTAAAATGTGATATCGATTTCATGGCGCTCACCGTGTGTGACACTCAAAACAGGAATTGTATGATGAGGGTGTGCAAGGACTGTCCTGGGAAAAATGGTCTACTTGAAAATGAATATTTAACGAACCTTTTAGAAGATTTTGAAAATATAAAGTTCATGCAATGGGTGACAACTGACAGCACAAAGCTCATGACCTTGAGCGAGAGTGTTGAAAACTTTTTCGACTCTTTGGCCATTAAACTACTTGAACTAACGCGTCATCATTACACATCTAAGTCGCAATCTAATTATCTTAAAAACCTCAAAAAAACTCTAAAACCTGGTGACGTAATTGTTCTCGGTGATTTTGCGGAGAACTATTCCTTCGTAATTCAAGACGAAGCACAAGGGTTCCATTGGGACAATTCTCAAGCGACAGTGCATCCCTTCGTAATCTACTTCAGGGTAGTCGAAAACGGAGAACTTAACCACTTAAATTTTTGTATTATCAGTGATACCAGAACACATACAACCAATACTGTTCACAGTTTTTTAACTTATCTAATTCCAAATATAAAAACACATGTTCCTAATGTTAGAAAGCTAATTTATTTTACGGATGGATGTGCTGGACAGTATAAAAACAAATACAACTTTTCTAATCTCTGTTGCCACAAACAAGATTTTGGTTTGGACGCTGAATTGCATTTTTTTGCCACATCTCATGGCAAGGGACCTTGTGACGGAATTGGCGGAACAGTGAAGCGTAAAACAGCAAGAGTCAGTCTTCAGCGACCAGTGACTGGACAGATTTTGACTCCAACAGATATGTTTAATTTCTGCCTATCAAACTTCGAAAATATCAAGTTCATCTATGTTAAAAACGAAGAAATTGAGCGACAAAAGGAACTTTTAAAAGAAAGGTTTTCTAAAGCCATAACAGTAAAAGGAACTCGAGGGTTTCATAAATTCGTTCCGAAATCGTTAAATGAAATCATGGTTTCTCCGTTATCTAATGACGATTCGCTAACCACAGTTAAGGTTTCGACTTTAGAATTGTCAGATACTCGAAATCAAGAGGCTGAAAACTTTAAAGTGGGAAATTTGGTAGCCAGCGTCTACAAAGGCCAACTTTACGTTGGATTAATTGAGGAAGTATCAGAAGAGTTTGGAGACTTCTTTGTAAACTTTTTGCGTCCCCCTGGTATTTCGGACAAATACACATGGCCCAGAAGGATCGATAGCAGTTGGGTGTCAAGTGAAAATGTTCTATGTGCAATTGAAATTCTTGTAGGTTTACCAAATTCGAAAGGCTATCAAATCAAAGAACACGATAAAAATAAAATTACCAAAGCCTTTTCCATGTATAAAGAAGTTTAAGCTGTTTTGTGTAAATAAAAAATTAATTGGTGTGTAAACTATAAAAATAAATGGTTTTGGTATTTCATTTTGTGTGTGGTGGGGTAAATTTCAAAAATTAATATCTCGAAAACTACAAATATTACTTTGAGATTTTGAGTGATTATTATGTATTCGATAGTGGGAATTTTAAAAATGCTAAAATCGTTGACCTACGACTGAGGTGTCTGGGCAAGGTCAAAGGTCAAATTATTTAAAGGCCCAGATTTTAATGACATTTACGTGAAATGACAACTCTGATTAAATATTCATATTAGGGTGCGCATTGTCTTTAAAATGAGGTATTACATGTGATTTTGCGATAATTATGTCATAAGATATACTAGAAAACATTTAGGGGGTCAAGGCGAACTTTTGAAAAAACGCGTATGCTGTATCTCGTAAACGGCTGAACCGATCGTTATGAAACTGTCAAAATCGTTTTCCTAGGCCCAAAAAACCTTGTATACAAAATTTTGGCGAAATCGAAAGGGGTCGGGTGTTAAAATTAAAAAAAAACTAGGTCGTTTTGTCATGGAATGACCCTACTGCTAAATTCGCTTCTTCTATACTGTGTGTAGTTTACTGGTAGTACTTACTTATGAAAATGCGTTGATGAGATCGATTTGGAACATTCTCTGACGTCTCGAACCGTTGATTCCGGCAGTTAAAAAACCAGACAATAAATCCCAAAACGGCTTACACTGAATTTGCCAAACGTCAGAAAGAGTAACAAACGTCGGTGAAAGACGTAGACGTTCCCATTTACACATTTTCACTAAGCCACTTTCGTGGAGCAGCTTCGACGACATCCTGCCGAGGGGACTTCATTTAGCTTTTTCGCCTCAGGGCGTATGTCCAAATCAAAAACACTTTCGTCCACACTGGATAAAACCATGAAAGTTGTTATTATTTTCGAAATTTAAAATTAGTCTGCTAACACGGCTATGATTTGGGCTTAAAGTAGCTAGCGCGAATTACTCAACCTTCTGGTACCGTAGTGAAAAAAAATCACGTTACCTACTAAAAATATGGAATATTTTTACATTATAATTTTTGAAACACACGACGCGTTGTATGTGGTCCATAGCCATTTTTTAAAACGTCAAATGAATCCGGGCTAGCCGTCTCCGTGATATTTTCGCTCCCCCGGCAGAGATCAAAGCTAAAGCCACCATAAATTAAGTGGTCATTTTCACGGTTTATAAAATTGTATTGGTGGTTAAGCCAACGTTTTCAACCAAGTAACTTTGAATTATTTATTCGTAAATTTTTACTTTTAGGGTCCTAATCGGAAGCCCGACAATTTACCTTCCATCCACCTCAGTTCCAAGATAATGAAGGGACGAACGAAAAACGTTAATGATGGCCCATTTTTCAAACTTTCAGAATATGGTACGTGCATTCTATAACAATTTAAGCTAACACCAAATTAATCAAAGTGAAATGGCTGTTCGCCTTCACTGAAAATGAACAATGAAAGGAGATTACACGCGATATTTAAAATGTTCCGTTTGTTAGCAAAATGTTAACTGATTCGAAAGGAATTCATACGTAGCTAGTTTTAGGTCGAGCGGTTGAAAACGGCATTTGAATTTTGATAAGCGATACGCCTTAGTTCCAAAACCAATCCATAGTTTTAATTTATTAGTCAACTCACTTTCGATTCGAAAATAATTTTATTAGAGCAATTTACTAAGAAAAAAGACTGAATTCACGAGTTTTTGGAGCTGATTATAATTAAATTTATTATCTTTGTATTCTCGAAAAGTGGCTAGGCTATTGCAACACGGTATTGTCTTCAATACTTAAAGGGGCTCCAAAGTTCGGTGGAAAAATTTGTGTAAAAAGTCAGTAAAGTGCGAAATTTACGGTTGACTCTGCCCGTCTCTGACAAGGCGGAGTGAGGGGTTGGGGGGAAGGAAAAGCATGATCAATTTTCTTTTTTTTTGCCACAGAAATTTGGAGCCCCTTTAACACCGACAATCCATTTACTTCAATATACATATATTAGGCGCTTTTCAATTACTCTTTTTCAAATTATTCTCTATGGGTATAATTTTAATAATTTTGATTACCATTTTTGAATTGATAACTGAAATTTTCCTTTTTATTTACACCCATTTTCCGTGCCATGGCCAAACTATTGTATTCGCCAAGCTATAAGGATGTCTATTCATAAATTTATGTAATAACCACCTCTAGTAAAGGGAATTTAAAACCCTTTTCGTTTCAGATCGGCGAACAGCGCTTCTGCCAGAGCCATTACACGTTTCGATGTATGAACGAGCGATTTCCAAGAGAAGTGGGTCTTCGTATATCGCTCCCAGTCACCTTCCCGCTGCCTTTTCAGCTCACAGACACATTTCCAAGAAAAATATTTTATTTCATCCAACCGAAACGAGTTTGATAGAAAGCGCAACAGTCATATCAAGGCAAGTGTTGGTACCTTAATTTAGTTATTTTTCATATTGGTCATTATTATGGCTGGTGAAAAATTTTAGTTCCTTGTTCTATCAATGCCAATTGAAAACATAATGATAATGATTGAGCTAGTAAAATAGAGCGTTTTAGTAGACAAAAACAGTTTATTTGATGTTGAAAGCGTTCATAAATCTTTTTATGAGTAGGATTTTGGCAACTTCGGTGGGGTTGATTGAAATAATAACGAGCAGCGTGAGAGGCCCGATATTTGGCATTTAGTGATAGCATGTCAATTTACCGACAAGGATAGTATTGCCTACAGCAATCGGTCGGATACCGCAATCTTTTTCTTTAGAATAGTTTGGCCGGAACACGGCCAGCCAGTGTAAGTTTGTGAAGCTTCGTGAGGGCCGCCTGCATCAAAGCCAATTAAATCCTTTAAATGCTAAGGCTTTAGACGACGTAGCAACTCGCACCCTGAATTCAGTCTATCAAAATGTACGTGCTAAAAATCATATTAATTGCACTTAGGTGGGGATTCGAGACAGTAATTTTACCCACCATGTAGTCCCATTATTTCTCCATTAGCAAACTACGCTAGTATGGAATGGGCTGCGCTAATCTTTTATGGCAGTGGTAGGCCAGTCTACTTGACTTCAATCAAAAGATCCTCATAGTGCTAATATTGATATATCTATAGAAATAAACTAAATACGTGACTGATAACTGAAAACTAAAGCGCCGTGTTGTCGGCTGTGCCCAACCTATTCTTAGACAACTTCTTAAATTGTACTTGTTTTTCCGATTTGTTAAAAGTATTTTAACGTGAAAAATATATCTATCAGAGATAATAAAAGAACTCTGCTAGTAAATTTAATTTCTAAGAATACATGGTCCTATATCAAAATTTCTATAAAAATAAAATGTTAACCTCAAACATCATCCAGACAATTCGTAGCAACGACTAAAATCAAGTAAAAACAAAACCCCAGAGAAGTTTCGAAAACCTCGAAAAACCTTTCAGGAAATAAAGGAAAATAGGTATGTGTGTATGGTAGCTTCCAATAACATATAATTTACCATATCTATTATCAAGAAAGTATTTATTTAGAAATAATAACTATGTTGAGACTATTTTCAATGCGGCTATCAATCACCCGACGCTCGAAGAGTAAGTATCTTATTGGTTTCCTGTTTTCGTTCTGACGTTATTGAAGCACTCCATGGTGCCGAGGCTAAATTAGGTCTTGTTGCGCAATGATCCTCTCAGCATAGTCATTTTCCCTAAGTTTAAATAAATATATTCTTGATAATATATCAAGATTTTCATTGTTAAATATGACATTACCCTTAACGATAATGTATATTTTATTATTATTATTTTTTTTTAAAGTTGCTACTTCATGGTGTAGCTAACTTCCTGATTACGCCTAATGAAGTAAACGGTAACCAGCCTAGTGAAGTTCGCTGACGGTTTTCTAATTAGGTTAATTGCTAACGTATGGGAATTGATAACGAAGAATCTCAATAGAAATATAAAAAGACATTTAATACACTTGCAATTAGAATGTAACATACAAAATACAAATCATTTGAGTTTAAAAGGTAGGCCTGAAGAGTGTAAGCTAAGTTACGGTGTAATATTACTGCCTAACACTATACATCGCGTTAAAACCCTATGGTTACGTAACCCCAACTTATTACTCAGAGCTCTGGTTAGCTAAACTCGAATCAACTTAACTTACAACGTCTTATTAGGCAACTATGAGCTGATATAGCGGTATAGAGATTAATTAGTCTTACGTAGTTTCTTAAACGTATCGAAACGATAACTACGTTGATGATAAGACCCAGCGCACTTAGTGAGACTATTAGGCACCTTAGTGGAACGAATCCGTGCTTCTCTTTGCGGGTGGGTTTGACTTAATGAATAGTACTTATCTCATCCTTATGGCTCGTGATCTCATCTCTGCAGTTCCGCGGTTGTGATGACACGTAGCGAATGCGGCACAGGATCGGGTAGCTTTACGGCATGTTGGCGCTGAGGTCGCGAACACACGTCCGTACTAATAATCCGACACACGTTACTTATTTGGGAACGTGGTCCATAACTGTTTTCAACCGTTCTTTAATTATAGTTAATAAGGGAAATCACTTCGGAGTCAGCTCTGGTAACTGAGTAGATCTGCATGCTACTCGATCGGGGACGAATCTGATTTTTCAAAAGGTGACAAGGTCTTTCGTTTCTTGGCTTTTTCCACACCGGATATTAGTTCGCCTACGTCACTGGTTTTTACAGTCTTTTCAATATGTTCAAGCACGTATGGGCACGTGGAACGTTTTCGGGGAAACACGCGAGTTTTATAATATGCCTAAGAATACAATAGGGTACACTTGTACCCAAGAAAGCCTATCCTTCGAGATTCTTCGCTGAAAGTATTTCCAATGGGGATTAAAGAATTGGGAAAGTCCAAGTGACGACCACTAGGCTGGCGACGTTTTCCATTGAAGTAAACAAGTTGGCCTAGACCCAAAGCTTAAAAAAAAACAACTTCCTAAATTCCCCTATTACACAATAGACAAACTAATGTGAAGGGGAACAAATCTAAATAAGTTCGATTAATAACTAACTTGGGAAAATATTTTGTTTCAAAGTACGAAGTGAAATAATTAGTAACAACAACTAATGTACATACTTGTTTCAAGTATAAGCTTCGTGCGTTGTGTAAACTTTGGTCAGAAGTATCGCCGCCTACCGACTGAGTTTAAAATCGAATGTGTGAAAGCTGTCTGCTCATTCAATCTTGTCTCGATATTTAAGCTGAACGCTTCATTTAAAGAACATTCATATTCAAAAGTCGTCTGCTATTTCTTCACACATTTAGTTGACAGGTATTAAAGCTCGAAGCCTATACGGCACGAGGCAATATTGCGTATGTGGAGTTCCATCTCGTTTTCACATGAAAAATGACTTTAAGGTCCGTCAGTTCAAACGATTTATTAAGGTTGGACAGCTCTTTCTCTCTTTGACGTGACAGTCGAATTTTCAAAACTACAGCCCTAATCTGTAATACCACAAACTTGGTGTACTACCGATCAGTGATGGTCATTTTTCAAAATTTTGTGATAACTCTCACTCCATCTCATTCCCGTTTCTAAAATTTTAAACTCAAACTCATCTCCACTAACCACCGTAAACTAACTTTTTATCTCATCTCCTCTCATTGAATTGGGCTAATTAATCTAACCTCGCGCACACTCCCACTATTTTTGTAGGAAAATCTGCTCTCAGCTCACGCTCTTTTCCGTTTATGGAAGTCATAAAATATCTTCTTTCAATCTACTCTCTATGAAATGCTTACTTTGTGGAACTCACGCACCTCTCCTTTTGAAGTTTTGCGCATCTCACCTCCTCTTAGATTCTCAAACTGTTCTCACAGGGGTAGAACAACGACCATCACTGGCCGGTGACCACATTAGATTTACTGTCTTTAACTTCCTTATAGCCTTCTAACGTCAGCATATTGTGTTATTGTACGTTTGGGCTTTGTTATTGGCCAAAGTTACATAATTATTTCCAAGAAGGTCAGGTTTTATATTTCCTTTAATTTGGTTTTCTCACATCTAAACTCAAACTCACCTCTCACCACCGCAAACTAACTTTTTAGCTGATCTCCTCTCATCGCATTTCCCTTATTAAATTAACCTCGCTCCCACTTCAAATACATTCATTGAAAAATATTATTTCCACTCACTCTCCTCTCACTTAAATTCATAGCTTGGAAACTTATCTCACGCTCCTCTCCATTGGAAGCTTAGAGCATCTCACCTCCTCTCAATTGCTCTCACTGATCTCACGGTGAGAGGAGAGTGCTCATCACTGCTACCGATGGACCTGCAGAGCCCGAAACGCGGGCCAGTACCTAAAAGGGAGCCCGAAACGTCCGTAGGCTTCGTTTTGGGAGGGGGATAAATCTTTTAAATTCATGTACACGAACCTTAGCTACCGAGGTTCTAATACTTATTTGTGGGCTGAAAACCTCCTTTGATACGTCGTTGTCCGATTCATTGTCGTATTGAGGTTCTGACTTGAGATGCTTTAAAACGTACATGGGCCAAACAACGCACTCGTTTTTGGACACTGAATCTAATTCCTAGGGCTGCGCGCGTAGCCTCTATTTCTTTCGTGAAGGTTTCGTTTAAGCAGCGTTGTCGATTGTAATAGCAAGGACCCATTTAGAAGAAATAAAATATAATTATACTAATGTTTCCTTCTAAGCTCTAACTGAAACAATGTACAAACATTAACTTTTATAAACAAGTCAATGCGCAGTCATTTTATCATTTATCCCAAAAATCTAATCCACACAACTTGCAAATAAAAATTGTGTTCGCAAAATTTTACTGTATGTATTTGTTTTAAGAGGAAAACAATCAGACAAATATAGACCGTTCACATGTTAGCTAGTTGTCTGAACGTAATTATAATACTACTAGGCCTATACAGGGTGTTTATTCACGAAGCAGCACCCCCTCATTTTAGCCTTCGGGTTAGAGCTCATCTTGATGCCGAGTTTCCTCAGAGGTGGATAGGTCGAGGCGAAACTGTTGTATGCCAGCATGTGATTTCTATCTTTGGGGCTATATCAAGGACTTGTTATACAAAACTGAAGTTCGAGACGTTGAAGACCTACGTCAACGCGTAATTGGCGCCTGCGACCAAATCCGAAACACGCCAGAAATCTTTCGTCGTGTTCGAGAATCTATCCGAAGATGCGTCCAAGCCTGCCTACCAGCCAAAGGGGGTCATTTCGAGCAACGTTTTTAAATACAATGATCAATGTAATGTTGTTAAGTAACAGTACCTCTGAGAAACCATAAAGCAAAGAAAGGAATTTTTTACTGTGTCTCTTTTTAATTTAAATCACTTTGTCATTATTTTATATCATAACGATAGTATACTTCTAGATGCGAACGCTTAGTAAGCTTTTGCTAGTAGTAATATTTTGAACATTTTATTCCATTGAAACATTGTTCAGCGTATCGAGATCTATCAACATGCCGATTTTCAGATAATTGTGCGGGGTCCTTTCTTCATTTCAACTTCAAAGCATACTGACAAAATTTTTAATTGCTCACCGCGGATTTCCTTCATATTCACAAATCGTAATTGGAAATAAAAATTAGTAATAAAGCATCTACCTTGGAATACTACTGAAATATTTAAAAAATATAACGGTTTTAAAAGAAACGTCTTGATTTTCTTCAAATCAGTTGAGATTTCTATAAAATAAATTGGACAAAAAACATAAAATGTTTCTCTTACCTCACAAGAGATAGCTTTATTAGTATAAGCGTAGCACGCGCACTAGAAAATGCGAAATTTCTCTGGCGACTCTATCACGTGCTCCTAGACTTGTAAAAGTATGAGACAGTGAGGTAAAAGAAGTCAACTTACTTATAGAAACCAATATTCAACAATGCAGTTCCCCTAATTACAACTTAAAAAAGCGCCAACCCATAATAATCAGCTAGGCTAATACCCAAGGCACCACCTTAGGCATAAGTCATCAAGCGACTTTTGAAGCCTTTAATTCAGGTGGCCGGGTTACACATATAAGGTGTAAAGAACACATTTGCACTCGCACATGATTTGACCCTAACAGGCTGACCCTTTATTCCCTTTATTAGGTTGGAGAGCGGTAGCGTCCTCCGAGGGGGCCCAAAGGACCAGGGGCCTCGGGACCCTGGAGGCACATCACCTTTTCCAGAAGGCAACGCCACGTGTAACTTTCTTTCCTTCTCCCTTCTAGGGAACGTTTTATTTATTTACCTTGTGATGCCGAAATGGTAAATATAATAAAATAATTATTACAATAAAGAGTATCTAACAGTTTGTCTCTCGTACATAGTTTAAACATAAGCCAACAATTTCCAGGCTTCACAAAATTTGTAGTTCCTAAAACCTAGACGCAAAAAACACAGCACCCCACGCAACCAGTCAAAAGTCGTCTATTTTCTTGTGCACAATTTTCATTGGCTAGACGCTTTAGCACCTGCTGCCGTCGGAAGGGGAAAATTCTCAAATTGTCTTTCCCCTTTCCGTAAATCGTTCAGCGTAAAGGTTCATCCAATGAAATTTGTACACAACCCCGCCCGCTTTAGCGTGTTTAAAGACTAGCTGCGTTCTCCTGGTGTTTGTTGCTTCTAGCTAATTTGACCAGTCGAAAACGTGAATTATTGCTTAAGTAGCGGTAGCGGCGTTACTGTGGAAACAAAAGAATTCCCACTTTCAGCAATTGGTTATACATCTCTTAAATTATTGGCGCCGACATAGAAATCTGGTAAATATTCTCAGGAACATTTCTAAACAATTAGGGCATAGATTCTTGAAGAGGCTAACCAATAAACGCCACTCTCTCCCCCTAAGCACCGTTCCCAAAAACGGCAGTTCGTCAATAAAGCAGATTTTAAAAAGCCTTGCTTATAAAAGTGTCTTTTTCAAAGAAGGTGGTCCGCTTAAAACACAGAACCCTTATAATATAACATATTTAGAAAGTAAGTTATTTAAAGGGCAGATCCACTAAAGAGCACCAACCTCGAAGAGTAGAACCCAAAAATGTCAGCGCACCTAGCGAGTAGCTCCCAAAATTGACAGCTTCCTTAAAAACAGAAATCCTTTACGCCCTGTCTATTTACCCCCAACTTTCGGTGGCAAATAGTAAATCTTCAGAGCCTGGCTATTTACCACCGAAAGTCTGGGTACAAGTTAATAGTACCAGCCGCTGTAAAGCTCAGATCCATTGAAGTGTAATTTCTTCAAAGCGCAACTTCATCAAAGAGCAAATCCCACTCTCAGAAGCTCCTTCGAAGTTACTTCTCAGATCGTTCCTGACCTAAAAATGTTACGTTACGCATTTTTTTAGCATGGTCGTAGCTAAATTACCACCTAAAATACTACTTTACGTTGACGAAACGTATGGCAGTCAATAAGAAATATGGTCAATATAAAAATAGACATGTATTCGATCAACTCAACCTTGAATTTATTAATGAACTCAAATAAGGTGTTTACTAACAATGACTGCGGAAAATGTAACAACGTAATGTCATAGTATTTGAATGCTTTAACAATTCAAAAAATCTGTTAAATAATTAAAATGCTTATAATTTTACAATTTATTTAAAGTCTTGTTTAACTTTTCCATTGAACCATTTCCAGAAAAAATACTAACAAAGAAAACATTAATCCGGCCAGAAATACGAAGAAAATGAAATTTAGTTGCCCCATGTCTACAACGGTGAAATATTCTTCAGAGTCTTGAAATTCTACTTTTTTCCACTTAAATTTTAATCGATCCTGTTCAATCTTCATATAATTAGTTTCAAAAATTCTCAACAATCTAAAAATGCGGATGAAAATTCATTCTATTAATTTTGGTATCAAACCAACTTCAAATCTCCCCTCGGGTTATCATGAGGGGCCCAAACCACCTTGAGAACCTTCTTCCACTGTTATGTTGCCTATTAGAAGGTGCCTAAGTAATGAAAAGTTATCTTTGGTACTTAAATATGAAAAGTAGTAAAGGAGAATTGACTAAAAGGGATTGCATGATTAATAAACGCAACACCAAATGAAGGAAAGTTTTCTTTAATGTACAATTCTAAAACATTTAAAAATTGTTTATTTATTTATATTTATATTTATGTTTAAATCTAAATTTCCATATACTTGTAAGACGTTAATAGATAAAATAATAAATTAGATGCACTACAGAAGATTATATTTATTTTGTTAAAGATAAAAGGAAATAGTTTCTAGTGAACCTAAACATCAGAAATGATTTAGATATATTTTACCTAGGAACTTAAAATTTCGGCTCACATTAAAAGGTTTGCCTAAACTAAAAACCTCGTTTTGTCCTTGATTGCTATCTTCAAAATTTAAAAAGACGAGTAATAAGTATTGAAGGAAAAACAACACATACTTAAATGATATTATTTGAAAGGGAGGTTCACTTGGAGAAGTGTGCCAAATTTAATATTTCGAATTATATATTTAAAACACAATTTATCAATTAAAGTTATATATTGTTTCCCAAGTATATTGTATTTTACAACTCAAAATATCCAGAATAAAGTTAAGCTATTAGTGAACATTAATACTTAAATACATTAACATTCACAGCTAACCAACAAAAAATAAAATTTGGCCCCTAAAAATAATTACTCTTGAAGATTATAGTCTATTAATAATTGATATAGGGCTGTAGTTCCATGTGTTCTGATAATAATAATAAAAGAAACTGTGTTATATTTACACACGTATACTTTTATTTAAAAAGCCGAGGCTTAAAAAGGTGATCCGACTAGTTTCGTTCAGCTTGGCCAGAACATCATACCTAATCTGTCTATGGTGGTAAGTGCCTGTGCTTGTAGGAATGTTGAAGATCTAGTCTATCGGAAGATCTTTGTTGACCAAGGTTACGGTTGGATTGTTATTTCGTAATCACGAGTTATGCCGCAATACTGGTATCTATGCATCTCTACAAGGCCGTAAACGTTGTAGGAGTCGTTGGTCTAGGGTCTGGTTTGGCAGTTTGTAATGTTAGAGATCATGGTCATCTCGGTAATTGTTCAATTAAATTTTTATAGCGTTTCATTAATCCTTTATTATTTTCTATATCGAAGAAAATTCTTCCTGGTGGTCTTGTTATCTTCCCCGTTATTTCAATCATCTGCTGTTCCAGTAGGATACAATTTGCCATTGGAAGTGGTGAAACAAGTTTAGTGTCCACAATGTTCGCTAGATCATCTATGAAGGCGATGGACCATCATTTACAGGTGCCCGGGGATAATTCAAAAATAGCCGCGATAAGTCTACTAGTCTACATTTAACGAACCAATGGGATAAGATTTCAATCCTTCATTGACAATGTCAATACCTTTGTCAATACTTTCCGATGTGCGGTCATGTGCCACAGTTGATTTTTTAGGCGTAGATTTCCCCGTTGTGACAGACCTCTCAGCCTGTTCGTTGGACGCTGGGTTGTACGGTGCTGTAATGACGTGTATCAATTTTGGGAAACAAATGTTTGAAATTCCTCGGATATGAAAAAATACCAATGTCGCTGACAATCTTCAATGAAATTCCGAAGCTGGAGAAATGTTGTCGTGATCTTCACAATGGGTACGACGTAATATCAACTTGTATAATGCGCCAACTGTGATCAGAAGGTACTTGGTGAGTGGAATGTTAATCTTGCATAACTATGCTTTTTAGGGTTGATGGGAAAATCCCCTTGTTTCCCATTAAAATTATGACTTTGGTTATAGAATTCTCGTATCGTTGCTGTAAGTAAATCTGAAAGTCTTTACTTAGTTTCTTGCTGTTTGGAGGCCAACCGTCCCTGGTCATCTTCATTACTGTCTCAAGTGGTCGACCTTTCGAGATTTTCGAGCCATTTCTTCTACGTTAATAGTCTGGTTATTGTTAACTTTAAAACTAGTACTAACGTGGTGTGAAGTGTGGTTTCTACGTCTGACACTACTACAGGAAGAATGCTTAAGGCTTTTGTGTTTGGATGTGTTGACCCTTTCTTTTAAATAATCTTAGAATCGAATCCAGATAACATTAGAGACCAACGTTAAAAACTTGCGGCTGTCATCAGGCGTTCTTCTTTTTCCTTTGAGATTGTCACGAAAAAGGGTGACACCATATATGTATAATACTAATAAAAATAAATGTATTCATCAATATTTGTATACCACATTTTTTTGGAAAGGCCAAGTCGAAAAACAACTTGTAGGATAAAATTAAAAATTAACAAAAACTTGAAAAACGATAAACAAAACATATAATAACAACCTACTATAGAACACTTGTCCTTATTATAAATTAGTATTTGGATCGCCTAATATAAATTTTCACGCTAGTGATTTAAAAGTACCTATATTTTAATTAAAAGTAGGGTAACATTGGTTGTATTGCGTAACAATTTTTAGAAGATTGAGTTAAACTTAAGGCGAGCTCTACTAGTATAGTATAATCTTTTGTCGAGTACCGTAAGGAGCTGGTTTATTTAATATAAACGGATTATACAGATTCGAATTCAATGATTTAAAGATTAATAAAAGACAAATATATGCATTTATTTGATAAATAGTCAAAAGATTTAATGATATAAAATTTATGCTGTAAGAGCAAAGAACGGTTTAATGGCTTTAATTCTCACAGCCCTTTTTTGCAGCAAAAATAACCGATTTAAGTTAGATTGTGAGGTGTTACCCCATAATTCGGGATTTATTTATATTAGAGAAAATCATATAGACTGTTATATCAGTATTAAGATCAAGGAGATTATTCTTCAGCCAATTATTCAGTTTAACTATCATCTTACTTTGGTTTTGATCAGTGACTTCGTTTACACTAACTGTATCGTCCGCATAAAATGTGAAAAAGTCGTTATTATCAATTGTGACAGTCTCGTTTGGAAATAAATGAAAAAGGATGAGGGATAGTATTGATCACTGGGGTACTCCGCCATAGACAGTATTTTCCGAAGAAAGTTATCAATTAAGTTTAGTTCAACAGTCGCGATACTTTAAGTATTAACATCTTGAATAGCTGCTAGTGGGGTGGCATAGTAATTAGCATTTTCACACAACAAAATGTCTATAATCTGATATCCTATATATTTTATAAAGTGTAGTTCAAACGCAATTATCATAAAAGAAATGAAACTCGACATTTCAATTCTTAAATTTTAAAATTACCTAACAGGGTGAACAACATTAGGCGATAGATATTATTTAAGAATCAATGGTTTTGATATTTTTAAATGCGTATTGAACGTCAAGTTGATGTTTTTGGAGAAACAACGCATGACGTTATATTAACGACTTCTATCTTCGATCTCCATTTGCTGTCATGACCACTCGTGATTCAGGTGTCAGTATTTATTTGAGAGTTCATTTTCGCGGCCTATACTGACAAGTAGGTGGCGCTGCGGATAGGGTGCCAAAGAATAATTATAGGTATTTGTAAATGGTAGTAGTCGTCAGTGTTAAAAATTCCCATTAAAGCAGAATTAACTATTCAGCAAATAACGCTACTACTAAGTATTATCTTTGAAATCTTTACGCTTCTCCTATGTGAAAGCCTAAGTCTTTGTGATTTCGAAGTCCCACTTTCTAATTAAATTAAATTAAATTAACGTAACGTAACGTAACGTGACGTGACGTGACGAAACGTAACTTAACTTAAATTGATATTTTGATTGATGAAAGATTTCCTCATCACTAATAAATTTTGCGGTAATTTCTGTTTTGTATCTATTTTTAAAATAGTATCTAATTACATTCCAGTTTTCTTATGGTTTTTGTACTCGCGATGAAGCCAGAGATAAGTGAGTGCGTCTACCGATAAGGGGGCACCTGCGGGCGGGGGAAACGGGGGTGAAACGGGCCCCTATAGGGGCCCCATTTTGCGTACATTTTCGGCGGGGTCAAAAGGTTAGCTGTTTTACGAGGTTGATTTACGATGTTAGGTCAATAGGTTATCTGCCCCTATGGACACGATGCAAACAGCCGTTAAATAAGGGTGAAACAGGCCCCTGTAGGGTCCCCCATTTTGCGTACATTTTCGGCAGGTCAATAGGTTAGCTGATTTACGATGTTAGGTCAATAGGTTATCTGCCCCTATGGTGGTGACACGATGTTATGCAAACAGCCGGCCCGTCATAGTTAATAGCTGGAGGCACCCCCATTTTAGGTCAAAAGGTTAGATGATTTACGATGTTATAACCCATAAAACCCAGGTGCTAACCCATTATAGGTCAATAGGTTATCTGCCCCTATGGCGGTGACACGATGTTATGCAAACAGCCTACCCGTCATAGTTAATGTCGGGCACAATTCGAGTTGGTTTTCGCCGACAAACACTTTCGGGCCCCTAAGGGTAGCGTAAAATAGCGGGCGGTCATCGGTAAAAGTGTTTTGGAAAAAAAGAGCAGAATGTATACAAATTATAAGGTTTTATTTAGATATTCAAAGTTACAGTACATTAAGCGGATGAAAACGCTTAAAGATAAAACAATTTAGTTTTAATATATTTATGGTTGGTAGATACCATAGTAAACAAATTGTAAAAGTTAAATACACAAAACATATTTTGGTTGGCCACTGTTTCTTTAAAATCGTCAATAATTTTAAATGCTGTTACGTAATTGGACGCATAGCGGACAACGGTATCATACCTTTCATGTTCATCCGATAAAAATAAATTGTTGGGTGCACATGGTTCTTTATACAATATTTCGTAAATTTTACGATAATTATCGGTTATAACGTAACCCATTAATTCAAAGAGTTTTTGGTTCACTTTAAGGAGTTGAATGTACGAATTAATGAAATATTTGAGTCTGTCCAATTCTCGAGTTTCCGGCGCTTTGATTACGACCGACGCTTCGGATATCGTGCTTTGCAAGGTTAATTCT
Source organism: Leiobunum rupestre (assembly GCF_980474605.1). Classification (NCBI taxonomy): domain Eukaryota; kingdom Metazoa; phylum Arthropoda; class Arachnida; order Opiliones; family Sclerosomatidae; genus Leiobunum; species Leiobunum rupestre. Next base: position 289,365 of record NC_143394.1, read on the forward strand.
TTTTGGTCAGACATGGCGGCGGTCACTAGCGCATCAGATAGCGGGAACGGTGATCGAAAGGGCAACCGTTGTGGATCATTTATTTGTTCCCAGTGGCCGTATAAATCATCCCAGGCGCGCGAAGACATTTCAAAGACCTGGTGTGTGATTTTATTGCATAGAGCTACAGATATATCGAGCTCAGACGTAAAACCCGTAGTAACGAAAAGCTCGGATGAAAGTGAATACCGAGGGTTAACTTTCCGCTGAGTCGGATCAAATTTAGACATTTTAGTAGGCCCAGGAACGTTATCTACACAGCTTCGTTTAGACATGATGCTCGAGAAACGGTTTGTAGTGTACTGCCGATGGATGACGGGGGTGAATGTCTTATATATAGCGATAATAATTTGGTGACGTAATCAGGATGATGTAATGGGTTGACTCAATGACTCACGCGATTAGTCAAATTTTGCGGTGTTATGTGTATAGCGACGGCCATATTGGTAAACCAAAGAGATAGAAATTCTACAAGTCCCATTAAAAGTAAAATCAACGCGATTAGTAATGCGTTTTTAGGATTGTTCGCGATAAGCCGACTAACGTAAGAGGCGGGGATAGAACCTTCCATACCGGAAGTTATCGTTAAACTAAATTTATCAATAAACCAAAAAAGGGATTTAAACTTTATATATTTTATAAAAACGCAAATGACATACAAAGTATTAAAATAAACAAATAACTAAAATAAACAAATGACTAAAATATACAAAAAGAAATATTGACAAATAACTAATATATAGAATGGAATTATTTACAAATGAAAAATACAAACGATAAATGAAAAAAATATATACAATAATTAAGAGGATCTATTCCACATAGTTTATGGGGCTACATAAAATTCTACGCGCAACAACATTCATTTATAACCGTTTTTCGACAAAACGTTTGTCCCCAAAAAATATCTAACACTTTGAAACGTCTTTTTTAAAAAGTGTTTGAGCATATAACTCTTTCACCATGACCATCCTTCGACGCTTAAAAACAGCTGTGAAAACAATCGCTTTTTATAAACATTTCGGTGCGCACTATTTTAACAATACCCGATTTGACGCGTCAAGTTAAATTCAGGAGTCGCGCGTGGGTCAAACTTAATTTGCATCGTAAAAAAGGTTAGGGTTGACACAAAAAAAAGAGCCCCTAAACAATTTTCCCTTCAAAGAAAAAGACCGTAGGGGCCCACATTGTTCTATTAAGACTCGAGCGGCGTGGGCCCAAAGGATTCCACACTAAGGGTTTGGTGTCTAATAAAACAGCGGCTCGTAAAAAAATTGGGCCCGCTCGGAGAACAAGAAGGGCACCTTCAAAAAGTTTTTTTTTCGTATATTCACCCCAGCTTTGTCAAAATAGTCAAAAGAGTTTTCTGCGTTTCTTTTGAAAAACAACATGTGTCAGCGATAAAAGGATGAACCGCCACCAAATTTATGGGTCTATCATTAAAGTAGCCCTTGATCCATCCTTAAATTTATGGGCTTAAAAAACATTGGGGCTCATCTTTTAGAAAACAATCGAGTTTTATATAATAGAGTTTCGAATTAACGACGTGATATTATTTTTATACAGCCTCAAAAGATACGTATAAATAGAGCCCGATCGGTCAAAGAAACTTCACTAATCAGCGGAATTCTCTAGTTGGAAGTCGTTTTCTTAGCACCTAGAAAAAATGGATAGCGAAAGCTTATGTTGGTTTCTAGACGATTTGGGGGTAAATAGACCCTGGTCCGTACCGCAACTACTGCAATTTTATTACGGAATATGTTTATTTTTAAATTTAGAGCCGGGGTTTGCACCAAATAAGTTACCCGCAATCTTTAGCCGTCTGAGTTTTAAATTAATTTTGACGGTTATTGAAATTTTTGAAACTGTTCAATCTATCCCCCACGTTCCAGAAGCGTGCCAAACGGTAGCGGAACTCCGATTATTTAATCAAGCATTACCGCCTCGGTTAGGCGAAATTATTGAAGCTAGATATAATAAGCGGGAAAAAGAATTACTCGAACTCGAGTGGGATGCCATGTTGGGCCCCGAATATGACGAACCTGTGTTGGACTACCTGAAGAGTAAGTTTTTTTCTCGTACCGCGTATGAAAAATATATAAGAAATTAAAAAATATATATTTATTTTTTATAGACGCCCCTGAAATTGTCACGGTCGATGATGCTGAACCGCGTGAATCCGTTGAAATGGTGGACGACTATTTCAACGAACTACTTAACCAAAGCGGTTACGGGGAGGCGGAGGGAGATTTCCCAATTGTAGGGTATATTGATTTTGAGGACCCGAATTGCGTAATTTTGGGTCAGAATGAAAAACAGTTCCCGAACTTCAATATGACGGGAATTGAATTGGAAGCTGAAATATCGGGTAATATAGCGGAAGGGCTTGCCAGGGTCACTGAACGGGTATTACGCGACGTAAACCCCGCTGACAGGGTACAACTAGTAATCCGTAGTTCGGCGCTGGGTGCGGCGCATCCCGATATAACCATTTCATTTAGGAGGCGTGACCAAATTGATATCGAGGCCCTTCTCGACGAGATTTCAGAATCTATATATTCAGATGAGGAAGAAGCGTTTTTCCTGGCACCCGTTAATTTAACTTTTTCCATTGTCCGGTTACCCCAAGGCGGTGGCCGTACAAAACGGAAACGACTAGAGACCTTTGCCCTGTTTTCTAGAAATAGACAATCAATTGTCCGTATTGCGAACAGCGACTCAATCTGTCTCGCTAGAGCTCTTTGCGTCGGTGTGGCACTGTGTAAATATCAGAACGAGCCCGAAAACAAAAGACTAAAAACGGTCTATGAAACTTTGTCGCATTCCAAAGAAAACAATGTGGCTCAGCGAGCCGAGGCGCTCCTCCTATGCTCCAAATCGGGTGTCCGACCTAATAAAGAATGCGCGTCGCCCGAATCGATTAGAAAATTTAGAACGTATCTGAAAGAATACGATATTTTAATCTATCAAATTAAAAACAGCTGGCCGACCTTGGTGTACGATTCTAGAGTAAGGGGAGGTATGGACAAAAAACGTATTGTACTTTTAAACGAGGGGGCGCATTTCAATCTAGTTAAAAAGCTGGCTCCCTTATTCGGGAAAGAAAAGTTTTGTTCAAAGTGTCTAGAGGGGTACAGACAAGATAGCACCCACGCGTGTTCAGACTATTGTTTCGCGTGTTGCAGGGCCATAAAATGTACCGGAGATATAATAAAATGTACCGACTGTTTACGTAAGTTTACGGGTGTCGATTGCTACGCTCATCATAAAATAAAATTAACAGGCGATAAATTATCATTATGCCAAAATTTATTTCATTGCACGGAATGTTCGATTCTAATCGATTTGACTAAACGCGACGGCCAGCTGCATTCTTGTAACGAACAGTATTGTACCGTTTGTCGTAAGTTTTCCCCCTCTGGACATCAATGTTACATCCAAGTAATAAAAGACCCGCGACGCCCTTTACCCCGTTTCGATTCCAACGGTCAGCCTACGCAAATGTGGATATTTTACGATTTTGAAACTATCCAAACCAAACGGCACCCCGATAAGAAAAACTGTTATATTCATCAACCCATTTTATGCGTGTCGGAAACTTATTGTGTCGCGTGTGTTGATACCCCCGACGTAGCCTGTAAATTTTGCGGCGTTCGCCAAAGACAATTTCTGGGTTCAGATTCCGCGCGAAACTTTTTCGAATATTTAAGAACACTGGCTCGGATAAGAAGAGTGACCGCGCTGGGACATAATGCGAGTAATTATGATACGCAACTCCTATTACAAGTTATAATGGAGAGTGCCGACTCGTTTGAGCCCGATCCGATAATAAATGGAACTCGCATCTTGCAACTGAAACTACACAATTTAACTCTATCGGATTCGTATAATTATATACCCATTCCTCTGTCGAAATTCGCGGATACGTTCGAGCTGGGTCGCGAATATACGAAAGATTTTTTCCCTCATTTTCTATTCAACGTAGTTGATAATAATTTTGACATTTACAAACCCGAACAAACAAACTACGTCTCGGAGAACTCGCTGCCCCCCTTGGAAGCTTACGGGGCCCAATATTTCACGGCGAAAGACCGCGAAAGTTTTAACAAATGGTACGCTCTCGAAACCGAAAAGAGTTCGGGATTTAATTACCTCGAAACGTTAAAACTCTATTGTTCTAGAGATACCCACATATTAGCTAAGGGTTGTTTAAAGTTTATGAAACTATTTCAAGACTTGTGCGAAGTTAATCCGTTTAGCGTGGGTGTGACTATCGCGTCAGTGTGTAGTTACGTGCTAAGGAAAAAAATTTTTGGAGCCAGAAACGATTGGCATAATACCGGCTAATTTGTATCGGTTATCCGAGCCTCAATCCACCGAGGCTTTAGAATGGCTGGCTTGGGAAGCGCATGTCCGGAATGTTACCATCGTATCAACGCTGAATGGGCGAGAACCGCGTGCTGGAAAAATTAAAATTGATGGTCTAATCGGTGAGAAAAACGCTCTACAATATCAGGGCTGTTGGTAAGTATTATTTTAAAAAGTTCGAAGAGACAAAATATAAACAGGTTTTTTTTCATTAAAGGTATCACGGTTGTAGGACTTGCTTCGGGGACTCTGTAAATAGGAACCAGCCATTATACGCTAACGCGAGCGATACCCTTAATACACGATTTTCCAACACGATGCGGACAACCAATAAACTTAAAGAAATGGGTTATACCGTCATTCAACAATGGGGGTGCGATTGGATTTTGGAAAAACAACAAAATCCAGCCATAAATGAATTTTTAAAAAATTCTAATTTTTCGGAAACTTTAACTGAACGTTTAGACCCGCGAGCCGCTTTTTTCGGGGGCAGAGTATCAGCCTTACGAACGTACTGTAACGTTGAAGGGACCGACGATAAAATATTCTACGTGGACATTTGCAGCCTGTACCCTTTTATAAACAAACGGTATTATATCGAAAAATATATATATAACGAAAACAAATATTTAAGTGTGTTTTCCCTTTTATAGTCATCCGACAATTCTGCTCGGTAGCGATATTCCAGCCATTGACGATTTTGAGGGATTATTGTTATGTAACGTGCTCCCGCCAACCAATTTATTCCATCCTATTCTTCCGTATCGGACCGTTAACAAAAAGTTAACGTTTACCCTATGCCGGACGTGTGCCGATTTACGGTATCAGGGTGACTGCGACCATTCTGACGACGAAAGAATGCTTAAAGGCGTTTGGGTAATCGACGAATTAAGATGGGCGGTAAATCGCGGATACAAAATTACAAACAAAATCGAGGCGTGGTCATACACGGTGACGCAATACGATCCTGCAACGGTAAGCGGTGGGATTTTTCGAGATTACGTTGACTGTTTCCTAAAAACCAAGGTGGAGGCAAGCGGATGGCCGTCAGATTGTCAGACCTCCGAAGCCCAGGCTGAATACATTGCGGCTTTCGAACGTCATGAAGGGGTCAAATTGGACCCTACCAAAGTCTCCAAAAACGAAGGGCTTCGAGCCATCTCGAAATTAATGCTGAATTCCATGTGGGGGTCTGTATGGATTTTATTACCCCCCCCCATTGGGGTTATAAATCATATTAGGTAGCGTGATAGATATTAAAACTTTTTTTTCCAGAAAACTCGGTCAGCGATCCATTGTGACCAAAACTGAAATCGTTCGCGAACCCAAAGTGTTCTTTGAACTGCTATCAAATCCGGAAATCAACGTAAAATCGGTTTTGACAGTCAACGATACGACTCTTCTAGTGAAATCAGCCCCCATCAAGGAAGCGGAAATCCCTCTAAAACATACAAATTGCGTGATTGCCGCTTATACAACCTGTCAAGCGAGATTAGTTTTATTAAAATATCTTGAAATAGTCGGAGAGAACGCGTTATATTTGGACACTGACGCCCTCCAGTACGTCTCGAAACAACCCCTTATAACTACGGGCCATTATTTGGGCGATATGGTCAGCGAGTTATCTGGTTATGGAAAAAATTCGTTTATTTACGAAGCCGCGTATGGCGGGCCCAAAAATTACTCGTTTTGGGTGAAAAATCCGGATACGGGCGAAAAATTTAACGTTACGAAAGTTAAAGGATTTCGAATTAATGTCGGTAATCAGCATATCATTAACGGCGAAAATTTAAAAACTATGCTAGGAGTGACTGACGAAGAAACTGAAATACCGGCGGCTTTTGCCGTGCCTCTGCCCAAACAAGTACGTCGACTTCCGGATCATACGCTCGTTAGCGTCGACTTGGAAAAAGCGTGTAGACCCGTAATGGATAAAGTTAGGGTTTTATCGAATTACCGAAGAGTTCCATTCGTATATAAAGTACGCGCTTAAAAAAAACCTTCGTTCTTATGCGGGCGAGCCGCGGGTTCGAGAGGTGCCGGTCTCCGCGAGTCGCCGTCTCGGCGTTCGAGAGAGAGAGAGAGAGAGAGAGAGAGAGAGAGAGAGAGAGAGAGAGAGAGAGAGAGAGAGAGAGAGAGAGAGAGAGAGAGAGAGAGAGAGAGAGAGAGAGAGAGAGAGAGAGAGAGAGAGAGAGAGAGAGAGAGAGAGAGAGAGAGAGAGAGAGAGAGAGAGAGAGAGAGAGAGAGAGAGAGAGAGAGAGAGAGAGAGAGAGAGAGAGAGAGAGAGAGAGAGAGAGAGAGAGAGAGAGAGAGAGAGAGAGAGAGAGAGAGAGAGAGAGAGAGAGAGAGAGAGAGAGAGAGAGAGAGAGAGAGAGAGAGAGAGAGAGAGAGAGAGAGAGAGAGAGAGAGAGAGAGAGAGAGAGAGAGAGAGAGAGAGAGAGAGAGAGAGAGAGAGAGAGAGAGAGAGAGAGAGAGAGAGAGAGAGAGAGAGAGAGAGAGAGAGAGAGAGAGAGAGAGAGAGAGAGAGAGAGAGAGAGAGAGAGAGAGAGAGAGAGAGAGAGAGAGAGAGAGAGAGAGAGAGAGAGAGAGAGAGAGAGAGAGAGAGAGAGAGAGAGAGAGAGAGAGAGAGAGAGAGAGAGAGAGAGAGAGAGAGAGAGAGAGAGAGAGAGAGAGAGAGAGAGAGAGAGAGAGAGAGAGAGAGAGAGAGAGAGAGAGAGAGAGAGAGAGAGAGAGAGAGAGAGAGAGAGAGAGAGAGAGAGAGAGAGAGAGAGAGAGAGAGAGAGAGAGAGAGAGAGAGAGAGAGAGAGAGAGAGAGAGAGAGAGAGAGAGAGAGAGAGAGAGAGAGAGAGAGAGAGAGAGAGAGAGAGAGAGAGAGAGAGAGAGAGAGAGAGAGAGAGAGAGAGAGAGAGAGAGAGAGAGAGAGAGAGAGAGAGAGAGAGAGAGAGAGAGAGAGAGAGAGAGAGAGAGAGAGAGAGAGAGAGAGAGAGAGAGAGAGAGAGAGAGAGAGAGAGAGAGAGAGAGAGAGAGAGAGAGAGAGAGAGAGAGAGAGAGAGAGAGAGAGAGAGAGAGAGAGAGAGAGAGAGAGAGAGAGAGAGAGAGAGAGAGAGAGAGAGAGAGAGAGAGAGAGAGAGAGAGAGAGAGAGAGAGAGAGAGAGAGAGAGAGAGAGAGAGAGAGAGAGAGAGAGAGAGAGAGAGAGAGAGAGAGAGAGAGAGAGAGAGAGAGAGAGAGAGAGAGAGAGAGAGAGAGAGAGAGAGAGAGAGAGAGAGAGAGAGAGAGAGAGAGAGAGAGAGAGAGAGAGAGAGAGAGAGAGAGAGAGAGAGAGAGAGAGAGAGAGAGAGAGAGAGAGAGAGAGAGAGAGAGAGAGAGAGAGAGAGAAATGGGAGAGTTACCGATAAACGTAACGACTAGACTCGAAAAAATATATTTCGATTCTCGTAATCCAGCTAGCTACGGGGGTGTTGAAAAATTATACGATTCTGTCAAAGAGCTCGGAATATCTAGGGAGAATGTTGAAACGTTTTTGCAAACTCACGACGCCTATACGTTACATAGACCAGTTATTCGAAAATTCCAAAGACGAAAGATTCGTGTAGGAAACAGACTAGACCTCTATCAGACTGATTTGGCAGATATGCGCTCTTTAGCTAGCGACAATTCCGGATACACATTTATTCTTACTTGTATAGATTGCTTTTCGAAACGTAAGACCGGCGCGGAGGTTGCCCGCGCCCTGAAAATAATTTTTAAAGAGCGGGGCAAGCCCCGCGCTATACAGTTCGACCGTGGGTTGGAGTACGTTAATTCGACTGTTTTAAAACTCCTAAAAGAGGAGGGCATTAGACATTACCATTCCGAAAATAGCGACGTTAAAGCCGCGATGGTAGAGCGTTTTAATAGGACCCTGAAACAGCGCATGTATCGTTTTTTTACTCATAAAAACACGCGACGCTATCTCGACGAGCTGCCCAATTTAATTCATTCGTATAACGGCAGTTATCATACGGCAATTAAAATGGCTCCCTTCGATGTAAACGACAAAAATATTCTTCAAGTTTATAGAAATATTTACAAACCAGGGCAGTCTCAGCCAGCCGCCCTCAAGCCACGAAAATGCCGTATCAAAGTCGGCGATTACGTAAGGATTACCCGAACTGCCAGACCGTTTTCAAAAGGGTACAGCGATCAAAATTGGAGCGCCGAAATATTTAAAGTTGTTTTCAAGAATACTAAAAGACCTCTTCAATTTAAGCTCGTTGATTTGGCTGACGAACCCATCACGGGATATTTTTATTTCAAAGAAATTCAACGAGTTATAAAACCGGAAGAATATACAATTGACAAAGTATTAAAGAAGCGACGCTCAAAGGCTAAAGTCGAATATTTCGTTTCTTGGTTAGGGTATCCGGCTACATTCAATTCTTGGGTTTCTGCTAAAGATGTCCGAAGCCTTTTACCTAACGATACCTAGTAATTCAAATCTCGAGATATTTCCGAATAATACGGTAGCCTGTTTCACGATAAAATTACCCGAACCTATCGAATTAAAGGGGGGGTGGGAAGTTGCGTTGGTGGAAATATTGTATCCCTTTTCGTTTTACAACGTGTTGCCCTATGACAATTACGTCTATTTCCGCGTTAATCCCGCCCAACATGGGGGACAGGCTGACCCTAAAATGGTCGGGACGATGCGAGAAATCCCTCCGGGGCATTACTTGAGTATAGACCATTTACTTAAAGTAGTAAACGACACCGCGCTATGCACCGCCGCTAATGTGTGTCTTACCCACGATCCGCTGAACGGACACGTGGCGCTGGTTGGAAAAAATATTACCCCCTATGGCGTATTTATGAGTGACGGACTGAGCAACACGCTAGGATTTGAGAGAACTAAAACTATCGCGGGCAGAAGCGAGAACCCGGCTCGCTTAAATTTCCACATTCCGCCCCAAATTTTCGTTTATTCCGATATCGTCGCTGATCAAGTGGTGGGCTCGTCGCTCGTCAAATTGTTAAGAATAATAGCGGTTGACGAATCAGCCCGATTTGGTACTCATATCGAGAAAACATACATTTCGCCGCATTACGTGCCCATTGAGAAGAAATACTTTGATACTATCCAAATAGATCTACGCGATGTTTATGGGAAACCAGCTCCTTTTGAGTTTGGCAATCTAACAGTAAAACTTCATTTGCGTCCAAGATGCCCTTAAGACACGTTCTTGAAAAAAGACGCTGCGCAGAGTGCCCGTACGCCAAATATTATGCCACTCAGGCGGGTGGCGCTATTCCCGACGTATACGTGGGATCGCCGTATCAGCGGGGGCACGGGCAATTCGGAAGCGGGTTTGGAAGTTTCTTCTCCGGCTTGTACAAGCTAGCGAAACCGTTACTTTTACGGGGGGCGAAATTTTTGGGGGGCCAAGCCCTCTCCACGGGAAAACAAGTTTTGGCTGATGTCTCGACGGGGTCAACCATACGTGAAGCTACCAAACGGCGCCTCACAGAAAAGTATGATGATCTCAAACAACAATACGGGACTGGGAAACGTAAACGCAAAACTAAAACAATTAAGAAAAGACCAAAACGCGGTGGAAAAAAATCATTAGTAGGCAGGAAACGAGCTAGAAAGGTCGTTGATATTTTCTCCTAAAATCATGGGTCATTGCGAAGCGTTAAAAAGTGAACTTGATATTTTTCAAACCGCGCCTATCCAAACGTCAATTGAGGGAGGAAAATGGACCACCTTCAAACCCATCTCGTCGCTGCGAGGCGATACCGTCGAGTTTAATATTCCTGGAAGCGGGCACGAGTACATTGATTTACCGCTTACGTACCTACTTGTTAAAGCTAAAATCGTCGCCGATGACGCGGGCAAAAGTTTATTACCGTCGGATGTTGTAGGGGGGTGTAACAATTTTTTGCACACGCTATTTAATCACGCGGAAGTTTACCTTAACGGAACCTTACTGTCTCCGTCAGCTTGTTCGTACGCTTATCGGGCGTACATTGAAACTTTGTTAAATTTTGACAAGGGTGCCAAAGCGTCCCATTTAACAGGCGCGCTGTGGTACAAGGATACCCCCGGCGAAATGAATTCGGTCACGGCCAACGAGGGTTTTAAACAGCGGAAAGGATTCACGGATCAGTCGAAAGAAATAGATTTAATTGGTCCGCTGTTTCTTGACGCGCTCAATGTCGAAAAATATTTAATTAATGGCGTAGATTTACGTATTAAACTATCGCGAAGTAAAGCGAGTTTTGCGTTAATGGGTACGCCGAAGCCCGGGGTTGACTATAAAATTATCATTACGGACGCGAGCTTGTTGGTACGTCGAGTACAAATTGCACCCAAAATACTTCGCTCACGAAAACGCCTTGTCACGAGCAGCAGCAAAGTACGCTTTTACACGCACCGAAACTAAAATATTCACCATCAACTCGAATATCCGAAACACAGTTATTCCCAACGTATATTTGGGTACCCTCCCGGTTCGCTTGATTGTCGCGCTGGTGGATCACGAAGCCTACAATGGAACCCTGGCAAAAAACCCGTACGCTTTCGAACATCAAGATTTATCGAGTTTAGCTCTTTACGTGGATTCTGACGGTGCGGATTCGAAACCTATTACGCCAAACTACGACGCGGGACAATATATTCAAGCCTATCATACTTTATTCACGGGTAGCGGAATTCATTATAGAAACACCGGGATCGATATTTCCCGGGGAGATTATGCCGGGGGCTACGCTTTTTACGTCTTCGACATTTCAAACGACCATAGCGCGGGTGAGAGTCATTATTGGAACCCCTCCAGACAGGGACAGATGCGTTTGGAGCTTTCGTTCGCTAAACCAGTCCCGCAAACGTTAAGCTGCGTAGTTTTCGCCGAATTTCAAGCCAGCTTTAGCGTAGACAAAGATCGTAACGTTTCTATTGAAAACGTGTAATTATGCGCGGATCCGAGATTTTAAACATTTTGAGACATACGCGCAATTTTATGGGCGTATTCGCTTCGGATTGTCTACCCGATAAGATTAATAGATTTCCAGCGTCACTGGTTGTAAATCTGGACCCCCACGATGAACCTGGCAGCCATTGGGTCGCGATTTACCTTGATAAATTAAAACGGGCTTGGTATTTTGACTCTTTGGCGCTACGGCCCATTTTGCCAGCCATTAAACTTTTTTTAAAACAAAATTCGAGAAAAATCACGCCCACCAAGCGGCGACTTCAATCGACAACGAGCGTCATTTGCGGACATTATTGCGTGATTTATATACGTCACCGATCAAAACGTAGAAGTCACCAAAGCTTCTTTAAGGGCTTTTCACGAAGAGACGTCAACAATGATATAATGGCCACTAGAAAATTTAACAACCTGTTACGTCATCATAAACGGAGTATAAATTCCCGTCGCGCGACTATACCCCGTTTTATTCATAACTAAACCCTCAGTATCGTGTCGGTGGTATGGCGAGAATGGCCTTTGTCGACTTTGACTTCCCCCCCACCAGTGAATTGGCTATTCCAACATCACACTCTAAACACCCGACAACCGTGTTCTTTGGAACGAAGTCTACTTTTCGCCGAATGGATTACCCAGAACCGCGCTGAAATAGACAGTCAATTACGATGTCCATTTTAATTTTTTTTGTATCACACTATAATATTTTTTTGACTCGTAAAAGAAAAATAATTTTTGTAATATATCATCTTATAAAATAAATATTTTTTATTATCTTATAAATCCGACTCGTTATTTCTCATTGCACGCGTCATTTTTTTTAGATTACGTAATTAATAGTTCATTGTGTCCATTCATTCGCCCACGTTGGAAAAATATTATAAACGTATTTTAAAAATATTAAGTGTCAATTTATCAATGTAAAATTTACTTTATACGGTCACCTTTAAAAATAACAATGTATTCAATATAAAAACGTTTATTCACATTTTCTTTACAGCGGTTTTAATATTATGAATTTGATTAGTTTTACAATATTCTTGAAAATAAATCAGAGCAGCCATTTCCTTTTCAGTCGGCATTTTTAATTCGGCTGGCAGGTTAGATGTAGTTGACTCGGTTGATTCCATTGTGGCACCGCGCTTTTTACATTCCCCAATAAGTTCGTTAAGATAATCGATAATTTTATCATCTGACATTTCCTCGGCCTCCGTGTAATGGAGAGATTCACTCTCATCACAATCACACGCCAGATCCGAATCTTCTTTCATTGTATTACAAGATAAATGTGTCATTAAATGTTGTTTGAAACCTCTCACGGACCGGTATATTTCCGAGCATATCCCGCATTTCTTTGGTAGCCTAAGCGGAGACATCTTCCTCTTTCCCATAGCGGCTGGCTTATGAAAACCACAACGCATCTACGTAATCTTTACGTTTCATGGTGTAGATTACGTCATCTTTAGTGAGTCATTTTTAAATTATGTCATTTTTATAGATTACGTCATTTTGGGGTTTAGACCCAGAAATATTATTCCGTAGCTCAAAGAGAATCGGGATGGCTAGTCACGAGGATCTCACCACCGTAACCGGTCGGCTAGAAACGTTCAAGCAATGGGACAACGTACACGTGAACAAGGAAGACTTGGCCCACGCAGGACTTTTCGCCGTAGACTCGGACGGCATAGTCGAATGCTACCTCTGCCACGGACAGTTAGGCAGTTGGGAATCCGGCGACGTACCCCAAACGGAACACGACAAATTTTATCCCAACTGTCCGTCACCCGCCGCTTTGGAGGGCCAAGATATCCCGCCATCCGAAAAATACATCTCCGGCGGAACCACAACCACCCCCGAGGGACCCGGCGACAACGTAACTCTTACCATCAAACGCCTCGAGGTAGAACATTTAATGAAAATGCTCGTAAAAACGCTAATTTCAGATGGTTCGTTTCAACCCTTTGAGTGAACTTTGGTATATACCCTACGAAGATCGACGTAATTACCATGATATAAATAAAATACATTTCCAAAGACGTATTTTCAATGTAAATCGTATTATACAGCCTGTACTCGAAAAATATCTTAATAAAACCTTATAATTTGTATACATTCTGCTCTTTTTTTCCAAAACACTTTTACCGATGACCGCCCGCTATTTTACGCTACCCTTAGGGGCCCGAAAGTGTTTGTCGGCGAAAACCAACTCGAATTGTGCCCGACATTAACTATGACGGGTAGGCTGTTTGCATAACATCGTGTCACCGCCATAGGGGCAGATAACCTATTGACCTATAATGGGTTAGCACCTGGGTTTTATGGGTTATAACATCGTAAATCATCTAACCTTTTGACCTAAGATGGGGGTGCCTCCAGCTATTAACTATGACGGGCCGGCTGTTTGCATAACATCATGTCACCACCATAGGGGCAGATAACCTATTGACCTAACATCGTAAATCAGCTAACCTATTGACCTGCCGAAAATGTACGCAAAATGGGGGACCCTACAGGGGCCTGTTTCACCCTTATTTAACGGCTGTTTGCATCGTGTCCATAGGGGCAGATAACCTATTGACCTAAAATCGTAAATCAACCTCGTAAAACAGCTAACCTTTTGACCCCGCCGAAAATGTACGCAAAATGGGGCCCCTATAGGGGCCCGTTTCACCCCCGTTTCCCCCGCCTGCAGGTGCCCCCTTATCGGTAGACGCACTCACTTATCTCTGAAGCCTTATTTGTAGAAACTCTTACCCTATGTTCACGATTTCCATGCAAAATGATGGAACGGTCTTCGATATTAGAATAGTCCGTAGAAATTCTTGAATTAATACTTTTCCAAGGTAAAACCTGTCTGTTTCGGAATCGAAATTTGGGAATAAAAACTCAATCTCCAGTGAGTACCAAAATGGGTCCAAATGTATTCCTACGAACGGAGTACTCATCTGCAATTTGAACGCAAAATCAGATTGTTCCTCGTAGGTGGATAGAAAGCCGCCGTTTCTTTTCGCTTGCTCTACAAACTTCCGCCCTGATTCACCTTTACGATTCTAGAAAATACAAGAACCGAAATGATTAGCGGCACCTTTTTGCCAAGGCGTTTGCTTCGAGTCTGAGGAAGAGGTTAAAAAACAGATGTAACGACATTTCCATCCCTGACACCAAAACAAAGTCACGAACTGCGTAACCGGTAAACTAATGCGTTAAAGGAAATTTCATATAATAAATCACAAAGTAACTCGAGTGAAACGTCATCAGCGAGCTTAGTCGTAGGAGAAGTGGAAATGATTTAACTTCTCGTGTCAGTGATTTATTTTAAGGTACTAAATAACGCTGATTGTTTGCGACTGAAGTTTGCAGATATTTAGGTCAATTTCCTTATGCATTTTGTTTAAAAGTTGGTAAAAATAACAATAAATTTATGTTAAGTTAAAAGGAACCACCTATGGACTGCATTGTAAAGGATTATATAATTAGCGAATAAGTAGATAAGTCCATTATGAAAAGAGATAATAAAGCTAAACCCTACAAATTTGAAGAAATTTATAAACTTACTAATAGCTCGTACCGATAGGTCTTCGAGCGAACAAAAAGACGCGAAACTCGGACCAAATAGATCTTCGATTATATAATCCTTTACAATAAATTTATGACTGACTTTAAGATTATTGAATACATAGAAATTATTCAAGAATTAAATAGTACAAATTACTGATAATCGCGTTGATCGGTTCACGGCCACTTTCTACAATAACCTTAAACTAAGGAAACACTCAGTCCTAAGTTCACTAGGCGTGTTTTCTAGAATTTGGCGTATTCAAACCCTCTTTTTTTCCTCAGAGTGCCTAACAATCTTTGGGTAGGAGGTAGTGTTGCACGAAAAGATGGTAGGAACAGAATTTTGGCCTCTATTGCAAAGAGATAGATGGTATTGGCTCGTGTATTTGGAACGTTTGTTTCTTAAGTCTAACGTAACAAAGACACTCGGAAATGCGTTAATTATCCAAAAAATATCGTCTGCTTTACGAACTAAAATCTTGATGCGAAATAAGCTTCTTGCTTTGGGTGCCTGGTAACTCTTCGTTACCTTGAAAGTTTAATTTCGTAACAAATAGTTATCATTTTCGAAATCTCTAATAGCACTTATAACTTCTTAATTATTAAAATTAACCGTTCTAAATATTTTTATTCTTGACTGAGTCAATGGAAAAACCTTTGAAAACGGTAACATTTTTAAAATAAATTTGAATTTAATTTAAAATCTTAATAGTTTAAAAAATATATAAACTATAATGCTTTGTTGGTTTTGATTGAATAAATAGATTAATTTTTGGTACATTGGTGTTATGCTTACAGTGCCCGAAAAAGCTATTGCCTCCTATTACCAGCTGGTTATTTTTCATGACATCTTACCTTATGATAAATCAGTCTTTTTCGACAGAACGAACTTTATTTGTACGTTTTCGAGTATGATCTCCAACTTTATCATTGAAAGCTTTAGTCTATCAACTATGGGCCCCAAAAACATTTTTCTAGAAATATGAAAGTATTTCTACGAATTTTCTGAAAATTAGAAATTATAATGCACTTTACGGCATACATTAACCCCGAAAACTTCAAAACTCTACAGGTATAGTTTTTGAGAAAAATTAGACATTTTTAGCCTTGTTTCAAATCCACATTATGTTCAAAGAATAATATCTTGCACCCTTAAAAGTATCAAATCAGTCCAGTATCCGATTGATTCCCTTAAAGTTTTAATTACAGATTTTCGTCTATCACATACCGCTCAAAAAATAATTTCTTGAAAAAAATGAAAATATAATTCGAATTTCCCGAGAATTATAAATTAGGATGTTCCCTAAGTCAAACATTTGCCCTGAACATTTAAAAACTCTACCTATTACAGTTTCTTATGTCAGAGAAAAAAAGACACCCTATATAGTTTGTACTTCACTTCAAATATTAGTCTGAGTCCGGAGATGATATTTGATGAATGAACAACAAAATTCTTTCGATTGTTCGGTTACCTAGATTCGACTGGTCAACGAAAAAATATTAAAATATTCATTTAAATATTGGCATTAACTGTTTAGACGCAGTGAGTTCAAAAATTAAAAATATTAATATTTGTGCATAGCCATTCGTCGTCATACACAACGGCCGTTTAAAAAAAATTGCCCATCAAATGCTCTAATGCGTTCAAACATTTGTAATTTTTTTTTACACAGAGCCCACTAATTTTTATAACATCGTTGATCTCATCATGAGATCAACGATGTTATAAAAATTAAAAAAAAAGAAGTGCGAAAATGTTATCATGAGATTCTCATGATAACATTTTCGCACTTCTTGAATCTTTCGTAAGAACCATTTTCCTTACTTGTAAAAGATGGTAATAGTTAACAAAACCACTCATGTAAATAATGAGTTTGGATTTACTCAGCACATCTTCGAGAGTGTTAATTTTGTCGTATATAGTTGGCAAGTTTGATTTTTGAAAACTTAATAATGAATTTGTGGCGAAGAAACAACAAATCAACCAAATACTTAAAATAAATTTTGTTATATTATAAGTTGCCTTCAATTCAGTATCTGTAAATAGAATAGTGCGTTCCAATTATTAGTTATGAAATAAAAATATACGAGCTAAGAGCGTTTTATGGCTAAAGTCTTTTGTGGACGTTTGGTTAAAGCAGTTATCCCCGATTTTCTTTCGTCTTTTTTAATTCTAAAGTTACAATTTTATAACAAAATACCGAGTTAAAGTGAAAACACATTAAATATGACCAATAATTGTTTTTTATGAGATAATGCTATAATATATAAACGTTTGAGGAAACACTCTACGATTCCCCTTTCATTTCAAAGGTGAAACGTTAACACTAAATTCAACACCCCTTAAAGAGATAGAGTCAACTGAGACTGATGTTCAGAATCCGAAAATTTATATGTTGTAGAATTTACAAAAAGTATTTAAATATGAAAATTATCTTTGTTTTGTAACACTAGCTTTCCCGCAATCGCGGACGTTCTAAATTGTGGCGGGGAACTTTAGTAGGTGATTTGTTACTTGCTCTCTACCTTGGCTCACTTGGGGTTTCTTGCACTAGTTTTTGGTAGGAGCGGAGATAAAGTTTTCAAGCTACGTTCGTCACGTTATCAGAATTAGATTAGAGGAAGTTATCATAGAGCCCACTGTAGGCGCATTGGACTTACAAGAGAGAGATTGGAAGACTAAGCGGGATGACAATTTTGGCCCCCCCTATCAAGGGAGTAAAACCGAGATCGGTAACTGGTGGAAATTTATAGAAACATGGGAAAATGGCAGCTGATATAACCACTGAAACGTCTTTGCGATCTATTATGGATATTAACAGCTTAGAAAGTGAGACAGATACATCTACGAATATGAATTTCCACCCTCCGAGAGTGCATCAACTCAATATAGTTATTATTTAATTAACAAGTTTAAAACTAAAAATAAGTCTGTTGTATGTAATTTCGATAAAAAGTTGGCAATTAGTAACCAAAAAACGGCAAATAATACTAAGCCTTCATCTAGTTTTAAATCGGTTTCTTAAGCCGGAAATTGCAGAGAAAAACGATTCAAAAGCTAACAAATTTACCAATGTTGACATCAAAACGAAGAGTTTATCCACCCTTACAGAATCAGTGGTAGTTGGGTCATTAGTTTGTGATATTTCAAAGATGATCAATTTTCATTATCAAGTATGATTAAATTATGAAGTATGTAAATTTGTATTTAGGAATTTTGGCATAAATAAAAATGTATAGAGTATTGAAGCATATGTTTTAAGTAACGCAGTTCTTGCCTGAACAAATAAACTTACATCTTGTTTTAAATATATTAGTTACTTAGGTAAATAGGTGTCATCCCCGTCCCACGCTTCCATATCTAAAAACACTCAATATCTAAGCCTTGTACGATATAGCAGACGATATTTCATTTCGTTAGTTCACGTTAGATGGCGGTATCGTTACCCAGCGTCCCTAGAGAATCTTCTCTCCTTTTGAGGGGGGTGGAATTTTCATCGAGAAAGGAACTTACCCCCCCCCCCTGCTTTTATAAGGCATTTGCGCTTCCATAATTGCAGGCTCTGTAGTAACTTCTCCTAATCTAATTCTGACGTTATCATTATTCGTTAATCGTTTATTTTGAAAATAGTGCGTTAACTTTATTTCTGGTACAATGTATGGATTTATTTTGAATAAAATTTCTTATCTGTTAAACTTAAAACTATATAATTTTAATAAAGGTATAATTTCTAACCAAGGAAATTTGCTATGAAAATTTAAATCTCTAAGGCCTAACGCCAAAGTTTATTGCGCAGCTCCAAATTGCAAGAACAATAACAACCAAAAGGGTCCATCTTCCCATACTTTCCCTTCAATTTAGTCTCTTTAACAACAGCTACTTGCTAATCTGCCGATAGATTCGGGGAACTTGACTTTGAAAAAGAGGAGTAGAATTCATTCAATCATTTCTCTTCGGAATGTTTTGAAAGGAATCCGGAAGCACTTAGGCTTCTAATATCCCAATCTTTTCTGCCCTGGTTGGGGAACTTCCTCTCCATCCGCATCTTGACCGTGTGGTTCCGGTCATAAGTGGTTCAAATTGATAAGGCCTAAAGTCAAAATCTTCTTGATTACCAACTTCATCTCCGTCGTTAGACGAACTTTAATTTTCTCCAATATACAGCGTAGTGGTTTTTCTCTAAATAATACTTGGACGATTATACGTTTTCCGTATCCGATTCCGATTGCTATATCATATTGGCGTTCCCCATAGTTAGGCATACAAAACGATTTCTATCCTGACCGACTGAGAACGAATATTGGAAAAATGAACCCGGACAGTACGATTTCACACTATAGTCCTCCGAAACCTTCTCTAGCATCAGCCAATAAACATCTACCGGCAGATAACGTCAGATATAGGCGACCGAAAAATACTAGACTTGTAGGAAAGACTACCCTCCCATTTAAAATTTTAATTTAATCGAGAACCATTAAATTTTAACTACCATTACATTTATCATTATCTAACTCTATCTCTTTAAATAATGTCATTATTCCAGGTAGCCGGATTATATTGTACTGACAATACTTTAATTTGAAGGACCCTTCACTCACTGTTAACGTTAATCCCAACAAGCGTTTATAGAAAAGGAAACCCGTCAGCTCTTATAAACCCTTTAAGTAGTGCAGATAGCTTGCAAATACGGAAAGGAATGATGTGGGTTGGAACCCAGTTCCTCTCACTGTGAGGCGAAAGTGCTAACCAGTCCTCTACTGATGCCTGTATTAATATAATAAAATAAACTATTTATATTTAACTTACTGAGCGTCTCTAAGTTTTCGGTTAATGGTCAACTTCTTAAAAGTTGTAATATCCCCAAAACTAACTATCGAATTCTAATTAATAGGTTTTTGGGAATAATAACTTTAGTGTTTAATTGTAATCTGTAAGTCATTACAATGTTTATTAAAACCATTAGTTGAATAAAATGAATTTGAAACTAATCATCACTTAAATCAAAGATAAATACTTATCTGTAACACTTCCATTACAAAGCAAATCTTTCCCAAACTATGTTTGGCCATTCGGATTTCCTATCTACATTGTCGTGAACAGCGAAATAAAAGACGCGAACTTTTCCGACATAAAAATCGGTAAACCTTTTTCGTCTTATTTCAAAACAGAACTGGTCGTTAATTTATTTTTACACGCGCAAAAAATAACCTTTTTTAACAGCAACCAAAAATTCACTTTCACGCGCGCGTGCGCTATACAAATATTTGAAAACGAATATAGGTACTATGTAAAATTACGATGTGTACAACCGAACATACATGAATGTTTCAAACTAACGAGATACGTTTGATGTTTGTTCTTACCCTGTACTTCATTCTTTGATAAACCTAAAATTTAGGTTACACAACCTGCACCGTCTGCGGTAGCTTGGATCAGTTTTTAAGCTCGAATTTACAATGATCAAATCACTATAATAGCACAAACAATCAATCCTATAATTTTCCATCCCTACCTTTCAGTAGAACTGCTGGAAATAAGAAATAAATGGATTCCAGTGTGCTTTTTACGAACTGACGAGTTTTAAATACATTTAATGTAATTTTCCTTGAAGTCTCGCAAATATACTTTTTATTTAAGGAGATATCCACATTTGAAACGAAAGAAACCAAAATCATTCCAATGATGGTGAGGCCGACAATCTACCAAAAACGCTTTAATTATTTTTCTGTAATGGGAATTTCTAACTTATAATAAAACTAAAATAAAAGTATCATAAATATAACAATTATCTTGGCTAATACTCAAGGAACTACCCTATGAATTTTCGTCTGCTAGGCAGACGATTGGTTTTAAAATGACTAAAATAACCGTTAATGAACCTTTAGCGTGTGACTCTTTGTGTAGTTAAAAATTTATTTATATTTTATATTTTACATTTTTAAATTGGGTCTTGCTACGGCCTTCCCAAGTTTTCTAAGTGGCCTTTACTATCAGAATCTTTTAATCCAAACTTAAAACTCTTTTAAGGGGGAAGACTGCATTGTCTACTTTCGCGCTATTTCAAGCTGAACTCTTTTAATTTTGTATTTTAACTTATAAATGTTTTATTTCAGTGCAAAACAGCCTCTTGTTTAGTGCCTTAAATAATTTTTACAATTTTAAATTTAAAAGTAATTAAGTTATTACGTTTTAATTTGGACCGCAGGAGCTAAACAATCTGGGCAAGTGCCCAAACTACCTTTTAGTTAGGACCTTATATCTCGTTAACTATTAATATTAGAATTATTAAAATTATTTTAAGCTCTAGAGGAAGGTTCAGCCCAATAAGAAAAATATAATTCAATTATGTAATTGTTAAAACAGAAACGTTCAGCTTGAACGAAAAATAGGCTTTTACTGTATTCTTCCCCATTAAAGAGAGAATAAGAATGCGCCGTGGGTGAAAAAGTTTAGAGCAGACTATAGCATTTAAACTAGCGGTCCAAAATGTTTTTAAGGCGTGTTCAATGTAATTGAGAACTTGATAAAGCCTAAGAAACCAAATAGTATTCATCAATATGGCCTGATAGATTTTTACAACAAAAAGATAGGTCCTTTAAAAATATAGCTTTTGAATATTAAAAATACAGATATGTGTTTTTCAACCAGAAGTCTAACTACTGGTCATCGTCGCAGACAATGAAATATTAATACATAAAGATAATTGTACTCAATGTGATAGAACCTCTTTAAAAATTGAAGCGTAAATAAAAAAGGTTAGGACTTACTATTGATAATACACTTAAATGGAAATACCATATTAATACTTAAATAAAACGGCTTCGTCTATGTTCACATAAATGTTGCATTATCCGTGGATTTTTAGCTCTACATTGGCTTAGAAATTAGAATTGTATTATTTGCACTTATGCAGTCAGTTTGGTCGCATGGTTTAATGGGTTGGGGTGGAACCTTTAGAAATTCGTCCAAGAAAGATAATACGAATCTGTTTCAGGGCTGATCGTCTAGAAACACGAAAAATCTTATATAATCGTTTAAAAGTCTTTTCAATTCGACAACTTTATGTCATCAAATTATGTTATACTTTTAACGTAAGAAATACATTGATTTCACCAAGAATGTATTTATTTATACCTAGGGAGAATGTCTATGTCGAGACAGTTTTTAGCCTTTCTCTCAATCCACCCGTTGGACCCCCCAGTACGCTCCTCCACTTAAAAAAAACGAATAGTCCCGGTATTTCATTGGCTGCTTAAAATTTACGTCACCTAACGCGATGGTAATCAAACGCCGGTGACGTTTTGTCTTTCCCCCCGCGCAAGACGGGGGAAAGGCGTTCAGCGTGCCCGGCGATTGTCGCAACATAATCATTCTTCCTAAATATAAATAAATACATTCTTGATTTCACCCAACCTATATAATTGCAAAAATATTACTTCCGGTAACGTAAAAGGAGAGCAAATGATAAAACCAAATAAGAAAAAAGTTGTAGCTTTTCTGGACCAAAAATTGTTTAATAATCAGAATCAAAATTCAAAAAAACACAAATAATATCATGGTTCATAGTTTTAGGTATTGATGCGTTGAATAGAAAATAAGATACCTAATTATTTATTTTCTTGCATAACGTTTTTAGCTTTTAAACTTGTTTCAAAGATAAAATGTATTTTTAAAAACCTCACAATTATTTATACCAGAAGCCTATAATAAGAGAAGCCCAAAATCGTGAAACGTCTCGTTTTCGAACCAGAGGTAGTCGGAGGGATACAGATTTGTTAAGGCGATATGTGGCCAGAAAATATAGTCCTCTCGATATATTCATACCGAGGGACTCCAGGTGTACAAATCCGCAGTGAAATAACTTGAAGTCTGAAATCAGTTGTACAAAATTTCTCACTAGATCCGATAGTCCTAGGCCGTGATAATTTCTTCTTTGCTCCGTGTCGAAAACAAGACGTTTCAAAAGTTTTATGTTGGCGGTATAGTGAGTTAGATCAACTAACGCATTGGTTATAATATAATATACATTTTAAATGTTGTAAAAACGCAATAAGATATTTAATAATAGATCTTCTTTAAAGGGATAATGAAAAGCATAAGGAACCTATAATATATCGATTTCTAATCCAAAAAAGGACGAAAATGATTATCTAAATTTTTTCAATTAAATTCAATTTTTAATTAGTTAAAAACTTTAGAAGAAACGGGCCTTTGCGATTTGGACCTCTTACAACTGTACTTGCCGCGTACTCTGGTAGCCGACAGACCACCAATCACCGCGAAGTGAACACTTGAAACTATCTGCCAATGAGATAGCGCATTTCGTTCGGAAATTATCAGGAGTTTCAACGGCGAAAAAAAGTTTTTATGGAAATTATTGGTTTGTATTTTTTATTGTTTTTCACAATAACTGTAGCATTATCATATTCAGTTCTTCGGTAAGAATATTTAAAGTTTAGTTTAGCAGTATGTTCTGACCACTTTACTGATGACTGTTATAATTATGATTATGCGGGTGCTAAACAACATCTTAATCGTGGCGCAGTACGAAGTATATTTTTAAAATACTAAGCGCTACTATATGGTGAACCAAGCTTAGCTGCTGTTTCTGCTCCCCCACAATTAGAAATTCGTCAATCTGTAAATATAGAAGATGATACTGCCAGTGAGGAATCAAGCTCTGCGACTCTATTTCGTTTATTTAAATTATATTAATTTTAGAAAACTAGTAAATCAGTCGGTATACAAACTTCAAAAACGAAGGAAAAATCTTTAGGAACTCTTATCCATCCAAGTGGTAAGATTTAATTGGAATGTACATTTTTGAATTATTTGGTTTTGGATTTAGGTATAGTAGAACCATTTGCTGTTCCTATAATGTTTTCGTCTCCCATTGTGACGAGTTAATCAGTTTCCCCTGACACTGAATCTGAAAATGAAGATATGCCCGAAGAACCAGTGCCAGAACCAATTACTTTTTCTCAAGAAACTGTAACCAATGAAGGTGGTAAACACCATAGCGATATCTCATATGAACACAGTAGTGAGACGATAGTCGGAAGTGAAGAGGCTGAGAACTTCTGAGTATGATATTTTAAACATAATTTAATTTGAATTTTATTTTAAGATGACTTTTTATTTACAGAGAGACATTTCCATCCATTTGGATGAAAATTTATTGTCTTTTCATCATGTCTTTTGACACTTTTCAGAATTGGTCAAATATCCAGTAGTAAATTTTAAACAAAGAATTTGTGGCTCACTTCTGTGTGTTACAACAGGTCATATTTTTAAATGGGAAAGTCAGACAAAATTTCGTGGCACATCATGGGGGAAATATTTGTTAGTTGCTTGCAAGTTTTTTACTGGAGTTCTACCCACAAAATGTTTGATGGTTTTGAAACATTTTAAAATTCAATGATTCAGTCCTAGAATGTATTTTTATTACCAAAGAAAGTTACACCCAGTGATTGAAAAGGTATTGACCACTTCATGCAAAATATAGTTTTATTTATCTTTGTGCATCCATGGTTTAGCTATGAATGGCGTAATGAACAGGATATACTGTTCGAAGAAACCATAGAATCGTTACTGAACTTGTGCTCGGATGGAAGGGCAGATAGTCCCGGTATTTAATTAATTACATTTTCGGAATCGTTGGATTAATAATTTTCCATTTATTCATTAAGGGTTCTCAGCTAAATTCGGACAGTACCACTTTCTGAGGGGTGAAACTAATAAAATTATGCATGTTGAACTTGTACGTAATTTTCTTCCAGAAAAATATAAACCTAAATTAAAGTGATAAATTTTTAAAATAGTCAACTGAAGTTAAAAGCTCCAACCAAATGGAAATGGTAGGCCTTAACATAGGCTTAAAATTTTTCCATGAACAAGGTATAAAATTGGTACTTTTGTTACGGACCGTCATATTGTAATTACTGCACATATGAGAAAGAAACATTCAGAAATAGTTGAAGAATTTGACAGCTGGCATGGGGCTAAAAGTAGGATATGACTTGTGAAGACATTGAGATTAGGATGCAGTCTATTATCAATCGCCTCTATTGGGAGGCTCGTTCATCCAAAACTAAAGAAGAACGCATGGCAAATGGACCTCGTTGATGAACTACATATGCAATATTCATTAGGGTCATAGCAAAGAATTCCCAAATTGTCTCCATATGATGATATTCCAGCTGACAATGAACGGTTTTGAATTAACAGAGGTAAAAAAGGAAATTATTGAAACCAGTTAAGTGGATTTATATATTAATTCAATAGAACAGAATCCTTAGTGTATGAAAAAGTAGCCCCAATTATTCATGCCCCTAACACTTTTCTGCAGTAAGTCCACTTTCTGAGAAATTTCAAACATATTCGCTGGAGGTATTTCATTCTGTGCTATATTCATTTGGGCCAAAGAAGATACATTTTTAAAAAGATTCCTGCTATCCAGCTAGACCGTACATATTTTAGGTTTTCTATTTTTGCATGCATAAACAACAATACCCTCTTTTGGGTTTTTACGTTATCATTATTTTTACACAATATCTAAAACACTATTTAAGGTTTAAACGATTTGGAGGGTATTTGGTTCGCTGATGATGTTTTGATATGCAATACATCTCGGATGGGTTTGATTTTGATTGTTTCTTTAGTTGTTCTGGTTTAGTTGTAGAGTGCTGTCAAAAATGTTCAAAGAAATTGGTTTCATTGGAAAAGAACACTTTTTCACGAAGATATGAGCTGTTGAAAAAAACCAGCTGTCCATAGGGGCCAATAGCCTTCACATTTTTGTGCGATACATGTTTAGGCACGTTGAAGCATGTTTTGAAACGAGCGTCTGATCATATCAGGAGAGACAAGTTCGAAGGCTGCAATAATTCGGTGACGCAAATCTTCGATGTTATCAACGGGTGTCACGTAAACTTGTGCTTTGATGAACCTCCCCAAGAAAAAGTCCATCGGAATTAGGTCCGGAGACCTCGCAGCCCATCGAACGTGACCGTACCGGCCAACCCAGTGCTGAAGGAAATCTTTGTTAAGATGCTCCACTACACATCTAGGTACGTGGTTGGTGCGCCGTCATGTTGGTACCACATCTGTCTGTAAGCTTCCAGCGGAATATTTTCTAAACCGTCTGCTATTTCGTTCTCAAAAAGCGCCAAGTAGCGTTGTCCATTAAGACGAGCTGGGAGTAAAAATGGGCCAATAACTCGATCCCCGATCAAACCCGCCCAAACATTCAGTCGGAGTTGTCGTTGATGATAGTGAGGAAAACCACAGTGGGGATTTTCGTCACACCATTTGTGGGTGTTTTGATGGTTGAAAGGCCCATCTCTTCCACAAAACACTCGTTGGTCACCAGCATTTGATTGATGAAATTTGGGTTCTCCTCAGACATGGTTATTAGCCAGTTGCAGAAATCCAATCTACGTTGCTCGATACGGATGGAAGTTGTGATTGTGAAGAGTGGTCCACACGTAGTTCTTCGTTAAACCGAGATTGTCGCTTGCACTTCTGACACTTGCTCGAGGATACGCAACAAAATAGGCTAGAATAGTGTCTTCCATGTTGTTGTTTTGACAACCTGGTTAACGAAATCTGGGATTGACGTTTCCGTAAGTCTAAAAGTCACGAACAGCTCCAAGAATGGTGTTGTGGCTTGGTCTTCTATCTGGATATCGAACGGTGAACAATTCACTAACCCTATGCACGTTACGATTGGCTACACCATAAAATATTTCAACCATAAAAGCACGCTGACCACGAGAAAAATTTAGTGAAATGTTGATTAGATGCAATTTACATTAGAGAATGGTTGAAAACCAAAAAGATTTCACATTAAATACTATTTTAAAACTTGACCTTTGTACCTAGTTGGCCTACTGATACGTTTTTAAGCCTATTGTAGGACTAAATTGGCGTTTAACGTGATTTTTTTCATTTACGTACAAAAATGCGAAGGCTATTGGCCCCTATGGACAGCTTGTTTTTTCATCAGCTCCTATCTTCTTGAAAAAGTGTTCTTTTCCAATGAAACCAATTTCTTTGAACATTTTCCACAGCACTCTACATGTTTTCAGAAATTAAGGATTTAAAGCGATCCCACACTAAATTTTCAATCAACACGCGTCTTATTTGGGTCAAGAATGGTGCAAGAAAGAAGTCCACGAAACCATCTAATTTATGCCAACTGAATTTCCCACGTTTTTTTTATTTTGCACTACTCTGTCGCTTAAAGTGTGGCTCCATTTTAGTATTTAAAGAGACACAGCTTCGTTTTAAAATCATTCTCTGAACGTACTCCAGTAAAATAAAAAGATGCCTCGTTATACCTGTGAAAAGCGGTCCAGGATGGTCGAATTATACTACGGAGATGGTCAACGAAATGCACGTGAAGTGAGTCGATTATTTCAAATGTTGTATCCTGACATGTGTCAGATTTATAGCCCGGTGTACCGGTAAGATTCAAACCACACCACCGGAGGTCTATCATCAGAATGCCCTACGCCAGCGTCCACAAGCCCTGACAGGTGACAAAACTAGCATGGGTAGCAGAACCCTACTACTGATGGTCGCACCCTCGACGCAAGCCGCTCAACCTAGCAGAAGGTGCAGCAATGGTTAGACCAGCTCGCTACTTCGCAAACAGCAGTGGGAATGAGAGCGGATGCTCTGGAAACTCCGGCCGACACCCTACCTAGGAAGGTAGAGAGCCAAACCCTTTGGAAAGAGCTCCTGAAGGGGAACGACGAGCACACAGCAGCCCAAGTAACCCAGCACAGCTGGCACCGGAGATCCCGGTGGACTCCAAAAGGCCGGGAAACAGGGACGCCGTGCCCGCATATGGAGGCCCGTCGCCCCACAGCAGGCTACCCAATCCACCGAGGCGGCCAGTTTGCTTGGACCCTCTCCGTTAGCCTGAGCCAAATTAAGGGTATCCCCTGTAAAAAAATTTAATTTTTGAAAATGCTCAAAATAGAAAATATAAATAAGAAAATAATGAAAAAGTTCGAAGTTGATCAAAATCTTTATAGGGGTACCCTTACATTTGTTCATATTCCCATGTTATATTCAATAGGAAAATTTCCATTTTGTATTGTCAAAAACATTTTTGGTTGCCATGGCAAAACGGTTGCCTATGGAGACATTTCCCTTTATGGTGTTTCAAGTTACATGAAGTTCTACCAAACCCCCGAGTTTGATCAAAATCGGTGCGTTACACCTAGGGTCGTCTCCTTGTAAGATGTTGAATTCTTTGAGCGTTTCTTTAACCGCTTGAAAAGCTTTAACTTGCTCTGGATCCCAACTCCATTTAGATGTCTTCTGTAAAAGTGTGTATAGAGGTGCTAATCTGGTAGCATTATTAGGTAGAAATCTACGATAATAGTTTAAAAGTCCTCGAAATGATCGTAACGTTTCTAGGTTTATGGGTGTCAGTGCCTTCATTATTGCCTCCATCTTCGATTCCTGAGGGTGCAATCCAGTGGCGTCTAGAGAGTGACCCAGGAAATCCAACTTTGTTTCTAGAAATTTACATTTTTCTCTCTTCAGATTGAGACAGTAGTCAGTGTTTCGTACAATGTGGTGACCAGGTCCTTCGTAGAACTTGCTATTCCAATTAGAATATCGTCTTGAAAGGGCAGTGCCTGTTTTATTCAGTCTAATATTTGTTCCTTTATTCGTTGGAAAATAGCAGATGATGATGCTATTCCCTGAGTCAATCTTGTAAATTGGAAAAGGCCAATTGGTGTGTTTATGACTTCAGATTGTCGTGAATCTGCATACCACTCGATTTGATTGTATCCTTCCCTCAAGTCAAGCTTGGAAAAACTGTGCATTTGGCGTAAAGATTCTCCGGTTTTGGAAGCGGATAATTATCAACATTTAGTTGTGGATTTACAGAACACTTGAAATCCACAAATACGAATGCTTCCATCCGGCTTCAGAACGATAACAATGGGCGATGCCCATTCTGAAAAATGTTTTCCTCTAGAATACCCTCTCTTTCCATGCGTCTTAATTCTTTTTATACTTCTTCCGTGCGAGAATATGGAATGGATCTGGCCTCGCCAAAGACTGGTATAGCATTTAGTTTCATATGAAGCTGCACTTGAATGCTTTTTAATCTTCCAACTCCCGGAGAGAATAAATCTTTATTTGTCTCCAATGTAGTTTTGTTGCAGTTTCGTAGCGGAGCTCTCTTGCAAAGATAGAATGATCAAACTCAAGTCATAATAAGAAGAATCTTACATCTCGAGATCACAGAACATCATCCAGCTCTGGTAAGTAGACTCTGTAGCCATCAGCGTTGTCTTCGAACCCACAAGAAAACCCTTGTACGCTTTCTTCGACAGCTTTTTCCGTTTGTTTTTTGAAATGCGAGCAATGTATTCGGTAGCAAACACCCGAAAAAGTTTAATGTAAGGATTAGCTTTCCCGGTCCACAGTTCGTATGGGTTCCTATCCGGAGTGCGTGTCGGCGCTGTACGATTGAGGACGTGCGTTGTTGTGTTCACGGCTTCAGCCCAGAGTTTAAGCGGCAACCCAGGTTTGGAATGAAGCATCGCTCGAACAGATTCCATTTTCGTACAGTTTTCCCTCTCAGCAACAGCATTTTGTTCAGGAGTATATGGCATTGAAGTGCGATGTTTGAGACCAACTCATTCGTGATGCGACGGAACTCTTCGTTGACGTACTCGGTACCATTGTCCGTGACCAGTTCCCCGACGGTATGATCGTGATTCTTGCACAGAGCAAGGAACTCTTTGAAACGGTCAACCACCTCAGACTTCTTTGTCAGGAAATAAACGACTCGAGTGCCGGAATATTCATCCTTGAAGAGGAGATAATATTTCTTCCCTTGCATCGACGGTGTCGGTGACGGTCCCCAGAGATCTGAGTGGATACGTTCGCCAGATTTTTCAGCCTTGTCCAGACGGGTTCCAAAACGATGTCGAGTGATCTTGCCGTACATACATCCTTCGCATTGCCTATTCGGCTCTTGCTCAATAACGTTATAGCCGAGCCTCTTCAGTGTCTTGGCTACATGGCGTTTATCTTGATAACCTAGGCGCTCATGCCAAACTTGAAGATCTGCGTTTAGGTTATTTTTGACATCAGATGCAAGATGAACGAAGTCTAATGGTTGATCAACCGTAATTGTATTCTTCGATGGTTTCCTTGGTTCTGGACAGTTCTTCGCATAATGGCCGTGAGTAGTAGGAAACTAAATATGAACGCTTTTATTTCCAAGATGGCCGTCAAGATGGCCTCCATAACACCCCCCCAAGACACCCCCAAAATATTTTCCAAAAATTTTTGTCCTTGGAAAAAAGAAAAACATATTTTTGTTTTCAATCTCAAATTTCACCTTGAAGATGATCCTTAACCTCGACGCCTGACACCTGTCCACAACCACTAAGCCTCGGTCTATCAAATCAACAAGTTTGGTCACGATCGGACAAGGTCGAACCGAGATATCGGCGATAATATGTAACCCCACCAAATACTTTCACTTATTTACTTTTGATATCGTTTTTTCGTTTTTTTCGTTTTTTCGCCGTTTAAAATGCTAATTAGTTATTTGCGAGATGGGGAAACGAATTCGCGACCTTCGCTTTATACCCTTGGCGGTTTTGGACCCACCCAAAATACTTTAAATAATTAAACTAATATAAATAAGTTTTCATTTTTCGCAAATATTTTATTATTTTAAAAACAATGCTAGTTTAAGTAATCAAAAAACACAATTAGTTATTGTAATATTTAATAACTATGATATTTCAATATATTTTTTAAACACTTAACAACATATGAAACACTACCAATAAAACTAAAAGCTAACAAATTAAATTAATAATAAAGAATTAAAGAAGGTTGTATAAATAATTTGAAGGCTGAAAAATATAAAAACACAATGTTAAAAATATTTTAAGTGTATAATAAAAATAATTATAATTACATCAATTCGTAGAAGGTATTTTTCCTCTTCGGTACAAAACAAGATGTCGGGTTGGAAATTCAGGCTAGAATTTATAAATATAAATAAATTAACCTATTAAAAACGAATATATCTAAAAAATATTTACCACAAGAATTCTTTTTGTTGCTCTAACATCTCACAAATAAAAACACTGGTTTTGGTCTTAATCGCTTCGGAAGTATACAGTTCGAGAATGTGTGAATTAAAACAGATCGAATGTTGTACAGTGCCAACATGTTGAATTTGATCTAACACGAAGTTCAGACTTAAACTTTTTTTAAATTCTTGTGATTCCATCGCGAAATTTGACGAGTATTACAAAGAATAAACATTCTTACTACTCGAAGAGAAAATTTTTTTTAAAGATGGCGGCAAAGAAAGTACAGGCTTTAGATGTAATTCACCAGACATCTTAATTATAGATTTCTTTTGAGATTTTATAGTTTAAGCCTGACATATATTTTTAAAATTTAAAAATATTGTCTTTGGGAATAATTATTAATTTTTAATACAACTAAGGTTAACTAATTATCACTATCCTTCTTAAACCTGTTTTTATAAATTAATAAAAACAATTATATTCAATTTTTAAAAACAACCTAGTACAAAATGTACTTATACATTTTTTCAGTTAATATACTAATCAATTACAAAAACAAACATAAAACATTAAAGTTTAACCGATATTAGTATAAAAAAGTACATAGAATACATGAAAAAAAACCAGAAAGAATAATAAATAATTAATGGGTTGTTTGATATAGGCGGTTAGGCTCAAGGGTATACAGCGCAAGAGATGAAAAACAAAAAAGATAGCGCAAGAGATGAAAAACAAAAAAGATAGCGCAAGAGATGAAAAAAACAAAAAAGATAATAATAATAATAATAGAAAAACATTAAATCTAGTACAAAGCGTACTAATAAAGTTTCTTGAAAATGCGTTGGATAAAAAAGATGAAAACAAAGGATTTTTAATACAGAGAAAAAAGAACTTTACACCAATCCCAACATTAAATTAATAAAGCTAGTTAAAAAAGAAAAAGTTGATTATGAAATATTAAAAACAACCTCCACCGCCTGAATTAAATTAATAAAGCTAGTTGATTTGGAAAACATATTTAAAAAACACTTAAACTTTCTAAAATAAAAACATTTAAAATAAAAAATATAAAACATTTTAAAAATTAAAATCTTTCACCAAAATAAACAAATTAAAAAATAAAAACACAAAAAAGTCTTTAAATAAAAAAATTAAAATTTTATAAGGTTTGAGTCCTATTTCAAAAAATAAATAGTTTTAGTTTTTTAAAAAAAATGAATAAATTATTGTAAATACCTTGAGTCGCAGTTGGAAAAGTTGCCGACGATCGTTTAAATTTTGATTCGGTCGAGATAATTTGCAACTAAATAAAAATATTTATGTTAATTATTGTAATTATTTTTTTAAAATTAGTATTCCTTACTCTAAAGTTGTAACTATTTTAACTTCTTGTCGATCCAAATCATTAATAAAAAATAGAACGATCATGCCTAATTCTAAACGAATGTTATATCGTGTTAGGCGAAAGTCAGTTGTAATAGATAAATGTTTTTTTCGAAAAAAGGAAACTTGTTGTAATTGAAAGAGTATCAAAAGATCACGTTGAAGGCTCCTACGATTTTTGTGTTGACGGAACCATGGGATCCTATTTAAATTTTTATATAGGCACATATGTTTTCCAATTAGACGTAAAATTTCGTAAGAAAACCAGCCTTCAAGAGAGGATTGAGTGTGGAACAATAAGCCGTCAAACTCAAAAGCCTCGTGGGGACAGACAAAATTAACAGAATGAACGTCAAATAGACAAGAATTGTTATTGATTCTTCTAGAAAAAACCGAAGCGAAAACAGCTGGCGATAATTTGAAAGAATTTTTTATAAAGGGACAGGCAAAAACAATTTTTTTAAAGGGTTCTATTAATGCTTTACACTCAAGAAAGACAGTTCTCATACAGTAATTTTCAACTCTAATTGAAATATCGTTAATTTTAAAAAGGTTATAATTCCTAACTTTACGTAAAGCTAAATATTTTAGTGAAAAAAGGTTAATAGCGAGAGGATGAGTAATCTTACCAGAAACAGTCAAAACTTCGCGAGAGCCCATGGTTTATAAAAAGAATACGTTGAAAATCACGCTTTTATAAGAAAGATTTCAGAATATTTAATTTTTACATCCTGATTTTAACCTGTTTTAAAATGAAGTCAAAAGACAATTTTTTATCAAATACACCCTGCAGAAATATAATTTTATCCCTTCGTTTAAATTTTATACCTCGCAGAAATATATTTCTTCCCATAGAATTTTAAAACATCTAACCCTGTAATTACCAAAATTCTTACATCTATAATCGATTTTTAAAGCAAAATAATATTAAAACTCTTAGGGCGTTGTCTTTTTTTGTCACGAAATTAAATATAAAGTCCTTCAAAAAAATAATTAATAATTTTATATTTTTTTACATGTCTACATATTTAAATTGTTATTCACAAACAATTTTAAATACCGTTTACATACTGATAAATTATAACTGGGTTCTATCCTTGTAGTATTAATCACTTTAATATTCAAGGTTTTATATTTTGAAAAAAATTAATGAAAAATACATTTGGTATAAAAGGGCAAAATTTTACTATTGAATCATAACAGGTTAAAATGGCTTCCACAAGTAATAGTCAAATCTCCGCGAGTCAGGTAGTTTCAGTTTTTGATAGGTCCGAACAGGAGATGATATTAGAGTCGGACGAATCGGAGGGGGACTATATTCAAGAGGTTCGTCGCATGTCAAACATTGAAGAAATCGGTATCGAACAATCAGTGAAAGTCAAGAAAGGTGGAGTGTGTTACGAAACTAAAACTCCGAGAAAAAAAGCGAGCGACAAGGGGTTATATCTAGATATCCAGATATATTCATATAAAAACATCAAACATCTTCCCCAAGATGAACTCTGGAAGGGTGATTATAAGAGGGTGAAATTCTTAGCTAACACCCTATCCATGGATGTTATTCGAATCATAAACTCAACAAACAGGCTGAAAAAATTAATTGAGCAGACGGAAGGAAAAATTGTTGTTCCACCCACGAAGGCAAGTTAAACTCATTAATTAATTATTCGTAATAGTAATTAGAATAATATTTTAGACCTGGAAACGAAATTAGAACATGGAAGACTCGAGTGATTACGATTCGGACTCTCAATTAGACTTTTTATCGTTAAACAGTTTTAATTATAAAAAGTTTTATAAAATTAAAAAATTAAGCCCTAGAAATTCAAAAAAGTGGAAATGTAAACAACTGGATATTGACCTAGAACTTATAGATTTAAACGAAATCCCCACACATTTATTTTTTACAGTATTTGAAAAGATTCTGTCCAAAATTATCAAATACGTAAGACAAGAAGCACCCGGTTTCGATTTCCTCAGATTTGCAATTCAATCGGAAAATTTAGAACATCCAATTAACATTAAATTTATTAAAATTGATCAGTTAACTGTTTCTCGAATATTTAACCATATAGCTCGCGTTGCTCAATCGAAAAAAGATTTCTTACTAGATGGAGAAATTAAATTTAGTATAATTCTTTTGAAATCCCCACAGAAAATGGGAAAAAAATTTTTAGCTTTAAAAAACAGAGATATTATTGATCTTGATGCTTTTTTGAAAACTAAAACCAATTTTTACTATATAAACAATATCGATAATTTATGCGTAGCAAGAGCCCTTACAGTAGGAATAAAGCTCTGTGAAATTGCCGAGTACAAAAAGAAAAAACTTTCGTTAACAACCGTTCTTAAAGAATATCGAACCTTAACATACTTTCGTAGTAAATTGCAAACTAAAGCCGCTAAGAAATTGCACGATGATGTAGGAATTGCTAGAGGCACTGTAGAAATTGGTGATATAGCCAAATTTCAATCATATTTAGCCCCAAAGTATCAGATAATAATATTTAACGCCACGGAAAATTTTCAAATTTATTTCAAGGGTTTTCCTCCTGCCGAACACAAAATTCTACTTGTAAAAATTGGCACGCACGTTCATTTAGCTAAAAATCTACATTCCATTTGGGGCGGTGTAGCTTCGTGTTTAGATTGTGAAAAAAATTTTTATTCTACCGCTCGTAGGAACAAACACCACTGTTTTGACACTAGAAATATTAAATGTAAAAGGTGTTTAGGTCGAGAATTTCACGAAATTTTAGAAATTCCTTTAATTCGTTGTAAACTTTGCAATAGATATTTAAAACAAGGGGAATGTTATAGTTTTCACCTTAAAAATGAAACTTGCAAGCTTTTCCACAGATGCGAAAAATGCTGTGTTCAATTTGAATCTTCAAAAACTCACAAATGTGAAACAGCTTGCGAGTCTTGCAAAATTGATCATCCTCCAAACCAGCATTATGTTAAACAGTCGACATTTAAAAAAGAACCACGATCCTATGTATATTTCGATATTGAGACTATAATCGAGAATAATGTGCATAAACCCATTCTCTTAGTGGCCCAAAGTGAAATTTTAAATCAGCCTGTGGAAACCACGGTTTTTGAAGGACAATATTGTGTAAATAACTTTCTCAATTTTTTGTTTCAACATGAAACTATTTTACTAACTGATGGGAAACGAAAGAGAAAAACTATTAGACCAAAATTTACAAACCTCATCGTAATGGCCCATAATCTAAGATCTTTCGACGGAATGTTTATTATTTCTAAATTAATTAATCATGTCATTCCCGAGGTTATTTACGATGGAGCCAAGATACTCACTATTTATATTAAAAGTGTAGACATTCGTTTTGTAGATTCTTTGAACTATGTTAGTGCTCCTTTAAGACATTTTCCTAAAATGTTTACTTTGCCTCAATCTAAAGGATATTTTCCCTATATTTTTTGGACGAAAGACACTTTGAACTATTCAGGTAAAATACCGGACGAAAAATACTTTGAACCCCATAAAATGAAAGAATTTGAATACCGATAATTTAAAAATTGGTATTCACACAAACAGCTCGAACCGGTCTATTGTATTAAATCAGAATCCAGAGCATATTGTCTTTTAGATTGTAATTTATTACGCTTAGCTATGCAGAAATTTCGCATCTTATATAAAGAACTAATTGAAATTGATATCAGTAATTATGGGGATATTTCTCTTTCTGGGGCACTTAATAATGTTTTTATTGACAAGTTTTTAGAACCATATACCTTATGTACTATTCCTGCTATCGGTTTGGCAAGTAGACAGAATCAAAGCGAGATTGCATTAAAATATTTATCTTGGTACGAGAAGGAAAATAATTTAATTTTGCAAACTGTCAGATCCGCGGCAGGGGAACAGGCTGTAGGTCCGTATTTTGTAGATGGCTACTGTGAAAATCCACCCATAGTAATTGATGTAATGGGTGATTTCTGGCACGGTTGTCCAAAACATTTTTCTAGCTCGAGCTTTAATTCAATTGTCGGAAAAACATTCAAAGAAATTAGAGAAAGAGAATTAGATCGAAAAGAATTTAATGAACAAAATTTACCAAACCACACATATATTCAAATTTTTGAATGTGAAATATTAGAACTGTTGAGAAAAAATGCCGAGGCGAAAGTATTTTTTAATACAATTAAAATCATTCCTAAAATTAACCCTAGAGATTCGCTAGTGGGTGGTCGTGTAGAAACAATTAAGCTGTACCATGAAATTGAACCCTTACTTGGAGAACAAATCCGATATTTTGACTTTTGTAGTCTGTACGCCTATTGTTTACAAAAAATGGAATACGGTTGTAAAAATGTTAAAGTTATCACACACAATTTTGATTATGCCCCAGACGCGTATTTTGGAATAATTAGTTGTCGAATCCTCCCCCCCCCCAGAGACCTCTACTTACCCGTTCTTCCATACCGATTTAATAAAAAACTTTATTATCCTTTATGCAGAAGTTGTGTAATAAATAATGATTACAAATGTACCCACAGTATTGACGAACGCGCTATAACGGTAGTCTTACCCTCGGTGGAAATCTACTATTCAATAAAAGAATGTAACTACAAACTGTTAGAAATTTTCGAAGTATACCACTATAGTATTACAACCAATTTTTTCAAAACATATATTGACATTTTTTTTAGAGCAAAAGTTAAAAATTCAGGATTTCCACCCAATATTAAAACATATCAAGAGCAAAAAGAGTATTTAGACGCGATATACGAAGCTGATGGAGTAAGGTTAGAGCCTGAGGAAATTGTTGATAACCCATCCTTAAGAACTTCCGCGAAATTGGCGCAAAATTCGTTATATGGCAGAATGGCGTTAAGAATGGATAAATCATCAACTAAAATTATACATAGATACTCCCAATTAACTGAGATTATAGCAGACACATCGAATAAATTAACAGACTTTCATTTAATCAACAACGATGTTGCCATGGTAAGCTTTAAAAAAAAAGTGAGCTAGCCCCAACATTTTCAAAAGGTAATGTTATTGTGGCTTCCTTTGTCACCAGTTACGGTCGTATTCATCTGCATAAGTTAATTAATAAGCTGGGAAAGCGTGTAATTTATTATGACACTGACGGAATAAAATTTACACATAAACCACACGAGTGGCTACCCCCCCCTTGGTGGTAATTTAGGTGAACTTACGTGCGAGACTCCGAATTCATATATCACAAAATTCGTATCAACTGGACCAAAAAGCTACAGCTATAAACTTGAAAATAATCGGACAATTATAAAACTTAAAGGAATAACTCTTACCAGGGAAAATTCAGAAATCATACATTTCGACGCCTTCAAACAAATGATTTTTGTGCCAAATACCGAGTTTAAGGTGAAAATTCCCTTTAACGTAATAAAAGATAAGTACAAAATGCTTTTACGTGTTGGCAACTTAAGTAAAACTTTCAAAAAGACTTTTTGTAAACGTGTGCTACAAGATAATATTTCCAGTGTCCCCTATGGCTATTTAGAATGTGAAAATAATGAATTGTAAAATAAAGTTGTCTTTTAATTATAAATCTAAAAAACATGTAACAAAAAAACTTGCAAAACAGGTGTCATTTAACCACATAGTTATAGTAAATGAAATCTCTTCCGAAAATCGAGTAAATACTTTATTTTTAAATAACCTAAGATTTAAACTTTTAACTTCCAAAATTGAATTTTTACTAAAAAACGGGAATTAATTATTTTTTGGTGAAGGAGATATTATGATTTTATTTTTTTATTCAAAATGTTATTTTTGTATGTTATTTTGAAACTTTATATAACTGGTGAAGGGATGGTTTTGATAAGAAACATTAATCTTTAATAAAATAATTTTTTAAATTTTAAAAATGTGTTTGTTTATTTTTTCATATATTCTATAAAACAGGCAATGTACTAACAAAATACGTAGTATGTTGTCTTTGTTTAAACAGTAATGTCTTATATAAAATTTCTTTCACCGTTTCGAATGATGGTGTCAGGCCCTACTATGTCGGGCAAGTCAGCATGGACGAACTCACTAATTAGATGGAGGAATGAATTAATTGATAAACCTCCTATTAAAATTATTTATTGTTATTCTGTTTGGCAATCAGGTTACCATGATTTATCTCAGTTTTTAACCGATATAGAGTTTATTCAAGGACTTCCTCCAATGGACAGCGAGTTCTGGGAATCAAATAGAAATTCTTTACTTATTATTGACGACTTAGCAGAAGAGCTTTACAAAAATGATCAAATTGCTAAATTAGTTACCGTAGACAGTCATCATTATGAAATTTCAGTCGTATTAATCTCACAAACCCTATTTCCTCGAGGCAAACAATCTCGTTTAATCTCTCTTAATATGTCATATCTAAATCTGTTTAAATCTCCTCGAGATCTAAGTCAAATCCAATATCTGGCCAATCAAATATCTCCAAATAACACAAAAATAATTAAAATGGCCTACGATATGTCTACTAGAGAACCTTACAATTCACTATTTATAGACACATCTGTAACCACTCCAGATATCTTACGATTAAGATCGTACACATTTAATCAAATCGGACCACAAATGGTAGTTTTTTCCAATAATAAATAATTTACTATATTATTTTCAAGTTCATTAAAGAAAATGACACCAAAAAAGACAGTACGTAAAAAAACTACTCCTATTGCAAATCCCTCTGACAGGTTTAAAACACACTATCCATATTGAAATTTATTGTATAAATCTAAAGGAGGGATACGTAAAAATTTATTAGCTAACAGTTCTCCAAAGCAATTAAAAGCCTTACAAACCGTTTGCAAAAACTTGAAAGGGGGTGGAATTATATTATCTAAAGCCAAAAAAAAACAACTTTCTAAATATAAAAAAACAATACGGTTCTTAGCCAGTCCGAAAATTTCGCAAAAAAAGAAGCGTGCTCTAATAATTCAGAAAGGTACGGGATTCTTCATACCGGCTTTATTAGGCTCTATTGTTCCTTTAATTGCCAATTTATTCAATAAAAGATAAAATGAAAAAAATGATTTTAGTTCCCGCCTCGAGTGTCGGACAAATATCTCAAGAAAATAAACAGCTTGTTTCTCCCCAGGAAACGTATTATAACTTATTAGATAATGAGTTGCAAAATATATTAACTTCTAATTTAAACAGCCGCTCTAAATTGCGAGAATTTCTAAAAATACTGAGCGAGGCTCGAGAAATGAGAAAAGCGATACCGGTACCTAAAGTTGAAATTACAAACTTTCAAGCCCCCGGACCTGTTGCTCCATTAAATTCCCCGTTCACCTCGCAAATTTATTCACCTTTCAAAACGCCCGAGGGAGTTAACGCTGGCGACGCTGCGGAGGTGCGTTTAAATACTATGACACGCAAAATGAAAGAATATCTCAGCGAGAGAGAAAACGAGCAGAGTAGAAAATTCCCGAGTCTCTTAAAAAATGTAGAATCTTGAAAGAGGAAAGCATCTACGCCGATTGTTAAGCAACAAAAGACAATTACCGATGATAGAATGCATAAACGATTAAATCGAGAAAATGAAATATTTGAAGAATACTTAGGAAATACCGATATTGGAAGTCAATTAAGCCAGGAAGATGATTGGGATCGAGAGCTGTCTTTGGAGGAGGGTGCTGTCGGTGGTGTTTCAATATCGCCGCAAAGAAAATTAAAATTACCATCCCCCAAAAAATCGCCAAGGCCTAAAAGACAGACCCGCCCTCCTTCTCGTTGGCAAGAATAATAAAAATGTGTAAAAATAATTATGTGTGAAATAAATAAACATTTTTTTTTATTTTGAACAAATTGATTTATTTCGTTTCCACTCTTTCATCAAATGAATACATATATTCAACAACGCCAAACTATCATTTCTTTTTAAATCGAAATTATACAATTCGTTAATTATTTTACTGTAAGAAATCCCCACAC
Source organism: Leiobunum rupestre (assembly GCF_980474605.1). Classification (NCBI taxonomy): domain Eukaryota; kingdom Metazoa; phylum Arthropoda; class Arachnida; order Opiliones; family Sclerosomatidae; genus Leiobunum; species Leiobunum rupestre. Next base: position 329,731 of record NC_143394.1, read on the forward strand.
ATCTCGAGGTTATAAAATAAATTACATGAGGTCCGCAGTTTTGGCTTTTATTTGATTGAAATTTATGAGTATTGTGTCGAATACGCTTGCTATATCGCTCTAGCAAAAATCCATAATCACGATGTGATCTTCCTAGAGAACAAAAAAAGTCCAGAGTGTCGCCCGATTTGTAAACAGCCGTCCAATGAGACCCTGGAAGCGTATCAGGATCGGTGTTGATTACGAAACAATATGATTTTTTTTTAATTGGAACTTTTGGTAATCAATTAGCGGGAAACACTCCGATGAATTTATCTCTCGAGCGGGGGTCACACTTAAGTATAGCTTGGATTTGATTAGTGTTCATCTTTCACGTCACTGTCAAAATGCATAATTTATCATATTGATCTTTTGTTAAGTTGATTCCTCTGATAGATGGTTTTAAACTACCGTCTTCTTTTTTAAAATGTCGCACGTCAAAAGTTTCGTTACATTTTACAAGGTACGTGTCTCTTCCTAAATCGAAGGCTTTGTCGCAAATTCCAATATCTAAGCTGTATTCGGGACTTCTTTTTTGAAATTTCATCGCGGATGAAACTATTGTTGCGCTCACGCCAAATATTACAATCGCGAGACCCAGGAGAATGTGTACTTTACCCATGGATAACAAAATATTGAATAAAGACTGTAGCGCTCTACACTTGAATTTTAACTATTTCTTGAGCGTAAAAAGCTCATTTAATTATATTGCCGGTTAAATCTGTCACAATATACATACAGGGATCTCTCGTAATTACTCTATGAATTTCAAATATTTCGGCTGTAAACGTTCCCTTGTATGCTTTATCAAATGTTGTTTTTGCAACGGCTAATCGAACTTTATCCCCAATTTTTAAACTTGCCTTTCCAATCATACTAAGATTGCCATAGTTTTTTTCCCAAATTGCCGATTCATTGTTTTTATTGACATCTTTAGGGGCGATTCCCGTTGTTGAATGTTTTCGAGCGTTATAAGCTTTTTCAATTAATGGTAGTTTATTAAGATAGTGTAAATCGCCGGTCTTGGTAATTATTTTAAAAATTTTAGATTTTACCGTGCGAACGAGTCTCTCGACCATAGAAGCTTTTTTCTCGGAGTACGTGAGGTAATGGTGGATGTTATAACGCTTTAAGAGAGCGCGAAATGGGGCGTTTCGAAATTCTGTCCCTGCGTCGGTACATAAATTAAGGGGTACTCGTTTTTTGAAAATCTCTCTAAAGGCCTTCACAATATCGCTCGAGGTTTTATTTTTAATTGGTAGAATAAAAGCGAATTTGCTTAATATATCCTGAACTAATAACGTATAGCGGTACTTTTTATTAAAAGTTTGTAAAATAGGGAGGTCTAATAAATCGGCCATAAATGTCTCATCAATCGTCGTTACATATAATTTGTTACGTTTAAAATTTAACCTCCTAGCTCTGTGTTGTGTGTAGGTTGGTTGTTTACTAAGAAAATTTTTAATTTCTTTTTCCGAAATTTTGGGAAATTTTTTTCTTAAAGTAACACTGTCAGAATAACTGTATGGGCTTTCAACATCGTAATAAACTTTACTTAATTGTTTGTCTGTTTTTGACACCACCATCTTTAAATATGTGAATAGAAATAATAAAAACAGATTATAGTAAAAGTTTTTATTTTAATAAATTAAATCACATTTTAAGTTTGAAACATTTTGTACAATATCAAAATATAATTGACTTTCTACTATTAAGGGATCAAGACCAAATTTCTTTTGGAATCTTACAACAATATGATCGTAGTTTAATTGGGGGATAGCTATTAATATCATATTTTCCACTCGGTCTTCAAAATTTGTGCTAAATCCTAGTTTACAAGAGACATCGTGAGCAATCGAAGATTTACAATGCGGATTCTCACAATTTTCGGTAATTTCAAACATTTTATCCGTGAGCTCATGTACAATTATGTCACGCATAATATTTTTTGCCGACAAAATTAAATTAATTTCCTGATCGATTGTATGTTTACAATGTTTTAATCTTTTCCACCCTGCTTGGTTGAGATTAAAACCATAATTTGTTGAATAAAAAAGATGATACAAATGGTTTTTTCCTCTGGCACAAGCGCGTACATCCACGAGTTTTTCCTTTTGTCCCTTGAAACAGTCGATTTTTATCTTTGAACCTTCAAGCGGAAGCCAGGTGTGAAAACTAGCAACTTGGTCTTCAAAAAAATCAGTTATTTCCTTTTCGAATGTGAATAGAGATTGCCAGGCTTCTAAATTCAGTTCAAATTCGGCGCAAGTGTCTAGTCGGTAAATTTTGATGGATGGATTTACATATCCTAGCACCGTTACTTCTTGTTTGGGTGAGAGACTGTGAGTTCGAGACATCTTTACCACTACGATTTCGCGAAACAACTAACCAATCTTTGCCCTCGTTGATTGATTTTATTCCGTAATATACGTAACTTGACGCTCTTGGTTAATGACAAATCGGTTTTCGTATTCTCCAATAATAATTATGTTTTGAATATTAGTTAAGGGGGAAGAAAACTTCATTACCATCCGTAAACTACCATTTCGTTGAATTGAGAGGTTGTTAGAGTTTGCCGAGGAATCGTAAGTTAAATCAAACGCGAATAATGTATTACCGTTTTTATAATTTTCGTAATCAATACAATTACCAGAGTTATTTCCGATTAAATCCATTGCCGAGAATAGTGAATAATACGACCTAGTGTAAAGGTTTTTATTAAAATCTGGAGTTAGAGCAGTTTCTGGTATATTCTGGTCGTCTAATGAAAGTTGTAAGAACGAGAGATTATTATGGTTAAATTGAAAGGGATTTTCTCTACTAGATCCATTGTAAGCTGAATTGTTTACCATTCCGATTATTACACGATTTGGAATTTTACCTAAAAAAATATTTGACTTCACGAAATCGCTCGCGCCTGCTGAAATTGTCAGAGTTTTAACAACAGTTTGTGTTAGATCGTACAAAGCCCTCTGTTTGTGCAATATCGCATTATGTGCCAGCTGGAGATCTGGATTTACGAGAATATGTTTAGCAGTAAGAACCGCTTCTTCGATAATCAATCTATATTTGATATTAACATCTTCTTGTGAAATAATTATAAATTCCTCGGAATTTTTCAAGAGTCGAATTCTTAAATTCACTTTGTTTAAAAGAAATTTGTCTATTTTACAAGAGTCTACATGAAGTCTTCCCATATATTCACAAAGTTCCATTAAGTATTGTTTAAAAATTGTCTTGTCAAGACATTGTTCTTGACAAATCCAGCATTTAACACTAAAGTTTAAATTATCAAAGAAATTAAAAGCGTGTTTGCGACATGGCTCATTATAATAACAAGGATTATCGTTAGGCGATTTGCATTTAATTTCTGGTTTCCCCATAAATAACTTCATTTTTTTAACCTTTAAAGAGCTCGATTTTTGAGACGTCTTACGCTTACACATATCCTTTGACTTTTAAATGTAAAAACAAATATTTTTTATAGAAATAGTTATTATCGCAAGTTTAGACGTTTAAAGTATTTTGGGTGGGGCCAAAACCGCCAAGGGTATAAAACGAAGGTCGCGAATTCGTTTCCCCATCTCGCAAATAACTAATTAGCATTTTAAACGGCGAAAAAACGAAAAAAACGAAAAAACGATATCAAAAGTAAATAAGTGGAAGTATTTGGTGGGGTTACATATTATCGCCGATATCTCGGTTCGACCTTGTCCGATCGTGACCAAACTTGTTGATTTGATAGACCGAGGCTTAGTGGTTGTGGACAGTGTTCGAGCTTCGAGGTCAAGGATCATCTTCAAGGTGAAATTTGAGATTGAAAACAAAAATATGTTTTTCAATTTTTCCAAGGACAAAAATTTTTGGAAAATATTTTGGGGGTGTCTTGGGGGGGTGTTATGGAGGCCATCTTGGCGGCCATCTTGGAAAAAAGCGTTCATATTTAGTTTCCTACTACTGCCGTGTTTATTGCAATTATAGCATTTTGGTCGAGATTTGCGTCTTGAGGTTCGTCCTTCAGAGTTGGTTGAACCTTGTGCTCCGGCTCAGCGTGCTAAGAGTCCTGACGATTCTTTGAAACTGTTCATGTCATCGGCCAATCAGTAAACGCTCCAATTCTGCCACGGTCTGTTTCTCCTCTGGTAGCGTGTCCCACAGCATGCTGAATTCTCGATATTCATCTTGGGGTAACGACTCAAAAATACAAGCGATGAGAATGCACTCGTCAAACGATATTTTTTTTCCATGTTGGTGGCTGTCAGAATGTCAGCCCACAAGGAACGCATCTGTGCTAGATGGGTGACCATATCGATGTCTGTTGACTTTGTTGTTCTCATGATCTGCGCTAACAGCTTCCGGAGGCGGTTCGATGATTTCTGCTCGTAGATCTCGAGCAGCTTGTTCCATTTCACTTGGAGAATCGCAGTTGGTCGTCATATTCTGAACCTTGGTGGACAGAGTAGACCAAATAATGCTTCGGGCGGTATTGAAAGCAACCCGGTACTTCTTCCTCAGAACTGAATATTCAAGTGTTTCAGCGGACGTTGGAGATACAGTCAGCGTTGGTTCAGTCCTTTCACCAGTAATAATTTCAAAGACATCCTTCATAACTAGAATATCAGTAACTTGTCGCTTCCAGCTCCTCCGGTTTTCCGGTCCAGTCAACTTGTCGACGTCCTGACGAGATAGACTGTCTATCATTGTTACCAGGAAAAAAACCGGATACTGAGGACTGGATACAGGACTTGGAGTTTTAGATGGTCATCCGAGAAGAATTGGCGCAGTGGAAGCGTGCTGGACCCATAACCTGTTGCAGTTTCGTAGCGGAGCTCTCTTGCATAGATAGAATGATCAAACTCAAGGTTTATTTTAGCGACATTAGTTACAAGAACATATTTACAAAATGAGACCTGGTTATGAACTAGAACTAAGCTGATACTCACACTCTACATAATAATGTTGTGAGTATTTATACTAAAATTAAGATTAACTAATAATAACGTTATCGGTATTATAAAAAAACGTGACGGAGATATAAATAGAAAAACAAACAATATCTCCGAAGGTTAACCGCGTATATAAAAAATTGAAATCGGAATTTTCCTTCAACAAGTTTCCAGGCTTAGCTCCAAATGGTTAAGTGTAAGAAGAATGCCCAGGGTTGCGTAGATCCAGGTGCGTCCGCAAAGATTTCACCCTTTTCCATTTACCGCCAAAACCGGTAATTTCGCTGTTTTCCCTTTATGGTCCACTTGTACGATTAATTTGCCTAGTACATTGACTTGGTCGATGGAATATGAGCGAAGGTTTATATTGGATGGTTCTAAGATAGAGTGATTCGACAGCGTTTGATAGACTTGAGTGGACAATAGTGTGTGTCCCGAACCGGTCTCTACCTCAAATACGATTGGAATATTGTTAACCTTGCAAGTTATTTGCTCTGGTGATGGAACAGTATCTTGGTGGTTGACTCTATTGACTGAGTACGATGTGTCGTTTAGATGATACATAGGGCAATCATATTCGAAATGTTGATCCGAAGAAATGTGATGTGTCTTAGTAGGCTTCCGGTTGCCGTTGAATTTGTGGTGTTGAGTGATCTTGTTAACGCCCGTTGATCCGCTTGGTGAGCTGTCTCTCTTACCATTCTGTTTCTTTAGAATTTGAGTGTTACAAGTGGCATTTTCCACAGCGATTAGTGTTTTCGTGGCACTGTCCAAAGTGAGTTTCTTTTCTTTAGTTTCTTCTTCCACAAACAGGTGTTGCTGCATGCCTTCGTGATTGATTCCGCATACCAGGCGGTCCAAAATTAGTTTATCCAACATTTCACCCTTGAACTCGCAGTATTTTGTTAAGTTACGAAGTTCAGTGATATAGTCCTGCACTGATTCACCTTGTCTACGTACACGGCTATATTGTTGATCATAATGTTTTTCTATTTGGGCCTTAACTTCATTGTAAGATTTGGTGGAGATGTCATTGGGATGAAATAATTTGACCAGTAAATCATGTGTTCTGGCAGAAAGAGCAGCCCATAGAATACCTGTTTTTTTATATCAGCGGTGATTTCATTGGCTATAAAATAAGCTTCCAGCCAGCCTTGGAGCATATTTAGTCCATGAATCCATCGTTTCCTCAAACATCGGTAATACGCCGAAAGTTCCCATTCAAAATCAGAATTGTGGCGATGTTCTTCGGTCTTATGTGTGGAATGTGGCTTTTGTGTAGCAAGTGCATCCTAGTGAATGGAAATATCGTCTATTTCTTCCAGGTTTAAATGATGTGTAAAAGCATTATTGTCTCTTACTATAATAGTGCGCAAGATGGAAATGGGTTTGTAAATTCCCAGCGGTGTTCCAGCGTCTTGCTGCTCCGGTGTCTTAGTTTTTCAAGATGGTGGACCCCTTTTGTTTTCTTCACATCCCGTTCTATTTATTTTGTTTTTTTAAAGGTTTCTCAAGTATCCCATCTCCGTCGCCATTTGTAGTGTTTAACTCGTCGATATTAATCACGCATCGTTAGATAATCTACTATTGTATTTATACTTAAGAGTTATACGATGAAAAGTTACAAAGGTCTGCCTCACAGGAGGACTGAATCAAGAGTGCCTCTCTTGTCCCCTTAACTGGGGTAGAACGAGTTCTTCCCCCCTTTTCAGGTGATAGGCTTAAGACGCCATCTATACTAATGTTAGTTCTATATTTGCATGCATATACAACAAGGTTAAATTTGATAGTGGTGTGCGAATAGTGAATCTGTGTTAGCATTTTCCGTTATAACTGTTATCCAGTTTAAAAATAAGTAATTGTTGTTTAAATGATAACCGAATTTTGTTTTCCGAATAACTGTTTTAAAATTCAGTTAGTAGCTTTCTTTGTAATGTAATATTATTCATTCGATTCATTAAATCGTTAAAAAAACTTAATATTATTTGAACATTTTTATCATTTTAACACACTTATTTAAAATAACGTTTTTAGCATTAGCAATCCTCCATTTCAATGAAAATGGGCAAAAGCCAAAGCTGGAGAACCAACTGCGAAAGCTATACTGGAAGAAAACACTTACCTTGTGTAGAATTTAATATAGAAGTAATATTTATTCCACCACTAGTAAAAGTTTACACGTAAGTATAACACCAAACAATGTTAGTTTGGTGGCGATAAATACATGCAATAAGCTTATAAAGTTATTTTCTAAAGAGCTCAAAATGGCACTATTCCTTGGCTATTCTTTGAAAATATAAGTGGCAGCGATGTCTTGAACACTGTAACCTGGCAGTTCCTAAGTTCAAATGGGAAAATTTAGAAGTGGCATACTTATTTTATTTTGCCCCCAATAACGAAACTGATTTATTTCCAGAATATATTGATACACTTAAAACATAGTATAGGAAAATGCTTTGGTTAATCGCAAAGGTGTTTACTTAATGGCACCAGCTTGTAAAGCTGAAACCCTAGAATCAAAATATTTATTAGGAATAGAAAAAAATTAAATTTTAGCGAAAAACACAGCAGATTTCAGTGAAATACTTTGTAGTTTGTAATATATCCGCTGGTTTATTGAAGTAATGGATTAAAAGTAATCAATAAAGAATATACAGGGAAATATTATTTACAACATATTACCAAAGAGTACACTCTGTTCAAAAAGTCTTTGCCCGTGGGAGATTTCGAACATTTTCGTCCGTCATTTCTTTTATAGTTGCATCAAGTCGAAGCGGACATCGGTAATAGATTAATAAAATGTTTAGCTACAAATTGGCCAAAATCATTTTCTGGATAGATTTATAATTTGGCCTATTTTGGCCTAAAAGAGGGGGTGTCAACTTTTTAATTTTTTATCTCAGGTCGTTTTACACCCGATTTTTCGTGTTCTCCGGGGTTGATTTATATTTAGAAAGTGTTGGAATTATTAAAATCGACGGATTGGTTCAAAAGATATTCACCAAATACGTTTTCACAGAAATTGAGAAATATCTAAACATCTTACCAAGCCATTTAAAATAATAAATGTTGACGGGTTTTGTCGCCATCTATAGTTCCTAGAAGTAACCTTTTTTGTTTAATTCTAAATATGTAATAAATTGAAGGTTAACATAAATATTTTCATGTGCTCATTTAGAAACGAACAGGGGTGACGCCAGAAAATATTTAGGTGTAGACAAAGATTTTTAAAAGTTCCTCAAATACTTAAAAATTACATTTTTAGAAGTTTTTTTTATATATTGAAAATAGTTTTAAATTTATTTTACAAGTGTTAACTAACTTTAAAATATAAATTTTAAATATAGTGTTTATTTTAGTTACAAATTTGAAAAGTCGAGAAATTTTATAAAATTTTTTATAATGTTGCGGTTTTTAAACTTTTACAATTAACTAATGTCGCAGCAGCGCGTGAAAATTGGATTTGGCGCCACGTTGGAATAAGGCTTTGAGCATTTTCAGGAAGTTAACTAGAAATCGCCGGGGCAGCTCCAGACTAACTTATGGGGGGGCACCGTATTGGTTTTATATTGAAAAACGTAAAGAAATAAAAACCTACAATCCCGTGTGGTATATATCAATTGTTAACCTCCCCCCCCCCCCCCATGGTGCCGCCCCGGGTAATCAGCAAAATATGTAGCAAACACCAATTACAAAAATCTGAAAATTACGCCTAACGAGGGCTACGGACGACTTCAAAAGTTTATTTACGTATGTTAGTAAACACTTAACTTCATATGTGTTTTACGTTTACGTTATCGTTAGTACTAATATAGGACCGTATGGATATTAGCTAGACTGAAGCTGAGATTGCGTTAGACTAGTTATATTAAAGGTCAATTAAAGGTCCGCGCCGAGTAGCGACTTTCGATAGCTCCTTTAAATCCATACACATTTACCCTGCTTGAATCAATATGCCACGATCTTAGCTCTTCTAAATGCATATACCCTGGTCGTAATTTTTCGGTATAAAATGCGCGAACCTTGTAGTTTAAGTAAGTGATTCAGCTTTAAAATGCCCCGAATCAAAGTCGCTACTCGGCGCGGATCTTTAATTGACCTTTAATATAACTAGTCTAACGCAATCTCAGCTTTAGCCTAGCTAATATCCATACGGTCCTATATTGGTACTAACGATAACGTAAACATATTAAACACATATGAAGTTAAGTGTTTACTAACATACGTAAATAAACTTTTGAAGTCGTCCGTAGCCCTCGTTAGGCGTAATTTTCAGATTTTTGTAATTGGTGTTTGCTACATATTTTGCTGATTACCCGGGGCGGCACCTTCAATTATCTATTTCGATTTTAACCTGTTACCTTAAGCTCCCCTCACTTTTCAGGGTGTAGCGCGGAGATTTGTTTTCGTCGTCTTAGGATGCCTTCACGCGTTGCTGCGACATTAGTTAATTGTAAAAGTTTAAAAGCCGCAACATTATAAAAAATTTTATAAAATTTCTCAACTTTTCAAATTTGTAACTAAAATAAACACTATATTTAAAATTTATATTTTAAAGTTAGTTAACACTTGTAAAATAAATTTAAAACTATTTTCAATATATAAAAAAAACTTCTAAAAATTTAATTTTTAAGTAATTGAGGAACTTTTAAAAATCTTTGCCTACACCTAAATATTTTCTGGCGTCGCCTCTGTTCGTTTCTCAAATGAGCACATGAAAATATTTATGTTAACCTTCAATTTGTTACATATTTAGAATTAAACAAAAAAGGTTACTTCTAGGAACTATAGATGGCGACAAAACCCGTCAACATTTATTATTTTAAATGGCTTGGTAAGATGTTTAGATATTTCTCAATTTCTGTGAAAACTTCTTTGGTGAATATCTTTTGAACCAATGCGTCGATTTGAATAATTCCAACACTTTCTAAATATAAATCAACCCCGAAGAACACGAAAATCGGGTTTAAAACGACCTGTGATCAAAAATAAAAAGTTGACACCCCCTCTTTTAGGCCAAAATAGGCCAAATTATAAATCTATCCAGAAAATGATTTTGGCCAATTTGTAGCTAAAAATTTTATTAGTCTATTACCTATGTCCGCTTCGACTTGATGCAACTATAAAAGAAATGACGAACGAAAATGTTCGAAATCTCCCACGGGCAAAGACTTTTTGAACAGAGTGTACAAAGACTACAGAGATGCTTGTGCGGAGGCTTTGAATAATATGGTAACCTCATGAGGGGTGAAACTCGAAAGATGAGACCCCTAAAAAGCAGTACCGCAATGCCACTGCAGGATTACAACTTTTTTTAAGCCCGTCTTGGTAATTGAAGGTTAGAACTGTGAGTAACTTTAGTCTATAGTCTATTACTAATGGAAACATCGACGCATTACTCAATTGGAACAACCCAATTACAATTGCCTTTCACGAATTCTGTAATGATTTACATTGAAATTATTAACGAGTATTTAAAAATCTTGATATTTAAATCCTGTGTACTCACCCGATCCTTCTGGAAATGTTTCTCTAATTTTATTAACCACGTAACTTCGAATAGTAGTTCTTATTTTATTGCCCAAGTTCCCATGTAAAAAATAAATATAATTGCGATACGCAACATATCGATATTTCCTATTGAAACCATAAAAAATTAAATTTCATGAAACAAACTTTTATCACTTACAAACTTACTCACAAATTATAAAATCATTCCTATCCCTGGTTTCTTGCACGTAGGCTTTATAAGAAGTCTATGACTGTGCAGTTTTTATTAAACCTCTGAAAGGTTTGTATGCAAGTGTGTCCAAAAGCGTTTTCTCTGATTTTTCTCACCTCTTGACCACAAAACCTTTCAGAAGCGGCTGGCATTATCTTATACAGTTATTGCATCGGCACCTATGGTGTTAAAAGTAATAGTTTTTAAGTATCAACTAGGGTTACACATTATACTACTAGATTACTGACCAGTTAGTATTTCCAACGCGTTCCTTATTGGCATTTGCATCAATTTGATTTTCCTCTTCACCCTTACTGTCGTCAGTATATGGATTTCTGTTTTGATGTTTGGCTATTTTTGGCTCAAACATATAGGGTTTAGCTACTAAGTTTTGCTCCTCCATATTAAAATACTACAATAAATTCGACAAACCACGACATATAAAATCTGTCGCAATAAAAAAAGAGTGAAATTTCTGCGCAAGGCTTAGCGTTGTAAAAGATTTTTTTCTCCTTTCAAAACTCCCGCTAACTTCGGAACGAGATGGGCTCTCTCATTTACCGAGAGTTACAAGTGTTAGCTTCGCGGTGATTGGTTGTCTGTTGCGTACCGGAGTTTGCGGCAAATACAGTTGTAAGAGGTCTAAAGTTTTAAATTTATTAAAAATTGAGTTTAATGGATAAAAAATTAAATGTTTTTCGTATTTTTTTTTGATTAGAAATCGATATATTATAGGTTTCTTAGGCTTTTCATTATCCTTTTAAGCGATTTCTAACGAGCAAAATGGTTTTCCTATCAATTCGAGTATTATTTGCAAAGAACGAACTGGTGCTCCTATTTTTTGTGTTTTGTAAAGAACGAAATGGAGATTTTATCTTATCGGGTTTTCTAAAGAACACAATGGTTCTTCTATTTTTTCGTACTGAGTAAATACGAGATGGTGCTTCGATCTTTTCACGCTTTGTAAAGAACGAAACCTATGCTAAATAACAAAATGGTTGTTTTATCTTTTGTGCTTTGCAAAGTTTAAAATAGTTATCATATTTTTCGCGCATTTTAAAAAACTTAAACGTGCTTATATCTTTTTTAGTTTTGTAAAGAATTAAATGGTGCTCGTTTATTTTCAAGCTTTTTATAGAATTCACTGTTATTTAGGGTGTAATGGACAAATAGGTCAAAAGGTTTACGGTGTGTCCTTTGGGTCCTAATGAGTCAAACAATGTCCCATGAACGATTTTAAGGGTCCCCCAATTGACCAAATTGCATTTAAATTCGATTAAATTTAATTTTTTTAATTAATTTTAATGTATTTTTAACGGTTTTGAAATTTTGAAATTTTTTCATTTTTTAAAAGGTTTCATAGGGGGGACCCTTAAAATTCTTCAGATTCCCATATTATTTTCAATGGAAAAATCCCAAATCATGTTGTCAAAAACGTTTACAGTTGCCATGGCAAAACGAAAGCCCGTCGCAACTTTGCAGTTGCAGTTTTTTTAAGGTACATGGAGGTGTACACTATACCCGAGTTTGAACAAAATCAATGATTATCACCTCGGGTCGTCTCCTTGTTCGTTTACAAGACTAAATTTCGTGATGTTGACGACCTGCGACAAAGGATAATTGATGGAATCTTTGAAAGAGTTCGAGAATCGTTTGTACGACGAGCTCGTACTTATATTAGAGCTGGAGGTTGCCATTTTGAACAATTTTTGTAAAGTTTTAATTAAACCAGAATTTTGCATTTGTGATTTCAACTAGAAAAAAAAACTTTATCTAAGTGTTATTAAATCCGTTGTAGTCTATTAATGACATCAGTAATGATCAACTATTTAAAAACAAATGATTATTAAACGGAAGCAATTGTAAGTATTCGCAAATACCATTTCACGCATTCAAGAAGTCACGCATTCAACACTATAACCAGTACCATTTCGTGTCTTCAACAGTAAAAGTATCCATAACACTCGTATTTCGCTCTTGTGCGCTTTCCAAAAAAAGAAGCACTATCTCAGCATCCATCGGGTAACATACTTTTAGGACCATTGTTCATAGGACATTTTTGCCTTATTAGAACTGAAATAAAACGCCCTAAAATTTATGACCTACTTCTTCGTAATACTCTGTATATATTTCAAGATTGAATATACAATCAGAAATAAATCTTATCTTTGTTATTAAAGACATCAACAAGTCATCCCCACCGTAATGTTGTTTTCACATAGAATGTGTAGACCATTAACATTTTCCCTTAACGTGCCGGGAGACAGATAAATAACTCCAATTTGGGTCCCCAGATAGCCTTTATTAATATTTTCCCTCGATTGATGCGTCATTTACATTTGTGGTTCTAATCCCTTCGCAAACTCCAGTGATTCTCCCATGGTGGGTATTTTGAACGTACGGAATAAGTGATTCGCGTATGAAGGTAACTGAATTATTTTCGGGTTTCTTTTTTTTGCGATTTGTTTTATCAAAATTCCGTAGTTTCTTTAAAATCTCCTAACTTTGAAGAAAGCCAGGCTGTATTTCGCCTTTTTTTGTTACCCTGTATATTTTGCAAAATTGGTATTATCTTTATAGATTTTCCCACAGTAAACCGGTTTTGGCTTACTAAGACTCAACATAATACTGTTTATGAAATCTGGCTTTATTTTGAAATCATCCGATATCAATAAATAGAATAATTATAATGTATAAATATTAAAGCTACCTTTGGGTCAACTTCAAACACCTTCCCAACGACGTTATTTGGAATTGGCTTTGGGTTCACGGAGAAAAGCCTAATTTTTGCAGGGTAAAATCCACTTGGAATATGGTTCCATATATTATTCTGATATGACAAGTCTCTCAATATCACGGCAACGTCGTATATCTAAAATCAAAAAGTCAAACTTTTCTTAAAAAAATTCATATAAGACAGAACAATTTAACACTTGTGTGGAATTCAGTCTAAAAATTTACCTTAATAATTAAGTTGAGTCTACGGGTCTACTATTGGTTGGAGCGACTAATGTTCTTTTCGAACATATTTCGGGAAATTGTATTATTTAACTAATATTATATTTTGTAAAACCACCACAATTTCTAACGCAAAGTTTTTAATGTCGGGATCGCCTGCTAGAATGCGTCTCCAAGGACTTCCCCGAATTATATTTGTTTAATTAAGTTCCTTTATTATATGACGTACGAGGAATCTTCCATTATAGTTGGAGCGAAATATTTGATGTATCAACGACTCGTGTTTTTATTATTCCTGCCTTTGTGATCAATTCCTTCTTCAAGAATTTTTTCCGACTTTGGTCTTGAAAATAAATTTTTGGAAAGTTAATTTTAATGATAAATAGGGTTAGGAAGCCCTGTGTGTTATTTATTTGAAAAAAATTACATAAACTGCTATGAGGTTAAAATCGAGGTTCAATGGCGTCAAAAAGGAACCGTTTCAATTTTTGTATAGAAATTGAAGAACATTTTGAATAAAGATACACAGAAAGGGTAAAATTTACGTTATTTTGAAAAGGTGTTATCAGAGTTGTCCGCTCATACTCCCACAGATAACGTAAATCACAATTAACTCTGCAACAAAAATAATAGTTAATTATAATGAAATAATTAATGCAAAGAAATATATTCTGTATAAAAAGTGTTGAGCTCGGCGGGATCTGTAGCTTTATTTTTGTTGACTTTGTGAAATTCCGGACAAATGATTATTTTAAAATTTACAAGCTTCAAGTGCTACCATGAATGTATTCATTTCGACCATGAATATCGAACTGCATTAGGTAGTCTGACCTCAGTCGCTAGGATGGGAGGGGCTTAGCTATCGTGATGTCGGTCACGCGCCACCGCTCAAAAATTGTATTGAAGGGCAACGTTTTGAAACTTGACTAACTTTCAGTGCCATGGCTTAGCGTTAAATTTTGTTTATTCCTTTATTTCTGATTATCAATTGATTTTATAGTAGTAAAGGTATTTTTCTAAGAATCATTAGTCATTTTATTCGCCGGTTAAATCGCGCAATCCAGTAAACGTTTTGTGGATCGATTCAATGACAAATGTCTGTCTCGCAGAAAAGAACCGCCCATCTTAGCCCCAGATGGTAGAAAGGGTGATGTTATAATTCGATATTCATGGTTGAAATGAATACGTTCATGGTGCTACTGTTTAACGTGAAAATTGCAATATTATGCATGTATTGTATAATGAGAACCAATCGGAAGTCACCTATATTAAATATTCAAGATTATTTTATAAAAAACAAATAAAAGCCCAATGATATTACTTCTTATGATCTTAGGAAATGCTTGCACAGTTATATTTGGGTATGCTCACCCTTCAAGAGCGACACGTTTCGTTATGAAAATATTACTTAGTTTTGATTAAAGCAAAGAAAAGAAACCATTCATCAAAAATTCCCTAATTGGAAAACCACCTTATACCAATTTTCTGCTTTAGGAAATTAATAGTTGTTTGAATTTTTTTGCTAAGTGGTTTTACACACCCACTTTGCATTTGAGCGTTTATAATTTTTTTACGAATGAATGCTTGACTAAAGAGGAGCTACGTCCAATTGCTACGAATTGCGCAAGCGATCAAAAATGTTTCTTACGTTCTGTTACATCGTTCAAATATAATGATTATTTGCTTTACTAATCCATTATAGACAATATCGTTGTTCCAGTTGTACTAAAAAAAGATTGTTATAAAAATGATTACTTGATCTATCAGGCCTACGTCTCAAAAACTATTAACTCTATAAATCTGAAATATTTAGGGTATATTTATTCGAAGGAGAACTATTCGAAAAACATTTCGCACAATTAAGGAAATGTATTTTTTCATCAATAGGTTAGTTAGATTTATAGCCCGGAGGTCTCGTCATTATTCCCTACGACGGCGTCCAGACCAAATATTTCAATGAGAAAGCTGGAACTTATACAGAAACATATATATGGAAGCGACTGCCGTTCCGTACCTTCGATCAGGTGCTAGAACCACGAGCGAGACCTTCGTTTGACAATGTTATATATCTGGAGTGTTCTACATCAGCTAGGCTAGGCTAATACGCAAGGCACCATTTTAGAACCAAATCATCTAGCGACTTATAATGCCTTAAACAGGTGGCTGGGTTACAATGAGTAGGAGTGTGGTGGCAAGCCCTTCATGCCACGCGAGCCAACAGCTCCCTACACTAACAATTACCGTTAACATCGTTACAACTTTCATTCATCGTATATTACGCCGATATACATTGTGTAACTGGTTAAGTAATAAGTATGAAGAGTACCCGGATTTCCTCCATTTATTCTTATTGTCCGATGAATGCAAGAGATGAGCCATTCAGTTACCAAAATATTTGTAATGACCACCACCACAAAAAAACAATTGAGACTTAACAATTGGGCAGGTCAGGTTGGTGATCGTATTATTTCTTTCCAAATAAACTTGATGGTTCTTACTTCGAAACTATTTAGCTAGCGTATGGATGATATACTTTCGGTGATTACGTTGTGGCGTATATAACCTCAAAGTCGCTCAGCGATGGAATGGTCCCGTGTAATGGCCTATAACATCCCCATCAAGACGATTTGGAAGACAAAAGGGCCAGTGAGGTGATCGCCAACCAAACCTTCCCAAACGTGAAGTCTAATTTGTTCTTGACTGTGGCATGGAAATAACCAGTGTTCAGCGATTTGGTATCTAGGTAAAAGATAAAAGATATTAGGTAAAAAGATATTTGTATCTAAGGTTAAAGTATCTAGCGTATCTGTTGATTGTTAGTGGAAAGATACTTTTATCTAGTTAATCTATGATTATCTAAACGTGCTATACTGTTTATCTTCTAATACGTATTCGAGAGTTATATTCGCGTATCGGATATTTCCTCGAACATCTTTTATCTTAAAATATAGTACCCAGCTAAAAGTGATTTTATCTAAAGGTAAAAATATCTGTATCTAGGTAATAGCAAAAGTAAATAGGGGGAGAATGTCTGGCACTTGGGTCCAACCGCACGACGTCTTATTTGAGGGGTAAAATTTTTGGGCTTCGGAAATGACTTCCCCCTCGCCTCTTTACAGGGACACAAAGGTATCGGTTGTACTCCGCCACGATGAAAAATAGTTCTCTATAAAATACGTGAATATTAAACTTTTGCTTTCGATAATTTGGTTAATTTAGTTCCTAAATAAAGTAGATATATGATAGAAACTAAAATGCGACATTTTAAAAATAAAAACACGACTTTTGAAAAGTAGTAAACCGTAACTCGAATAACGCTCACTTAAATCGTGGAGAGCGTGGCGCCATCTAAGAGCACAGATCGGGACTAATTGGTAAATTAACGATGTTAAGGCCTAACAATTTGCGAGTTTTACTGAAATAATAGCTATAGCTACGAGCTTTTTTGTTTATTTTACAATTGATATAGTAATTATTAATTAAAATCAACCGTTATCGAAGGAAATAATGGTCAGCATTTGACAGAGAGACCATTTGAAATCGCGAGGCGGTGACATGGTTGCCAGGGAATAAAATTCAAAATTTTCATCTTGAGCGCGGACCGGAAAACCACAAATGCACTACTTCGCGCGTAATGTGCTATCCTTATTGGTTAGAAATATCACGTGATCACTAGCTCTTCAAAAAGGGTGTCCAGCATGGTGGAAGGTAAAATTTGAAGGCAGTTATAGACTTTCTCCCCCTATTTACTTTTGGTAATAGGTACAGTTTAGATGTAAATAACGATTCCTATGTAATTTGAGTAGCGACACGAAATTTAACAGAACATTGCAAAGAAGAGCAGGCATAGACAGAATATCAACAAAGCTAACTCAAGACGTTAAATCGACCGATAGGTAGATCCCAGCTTATGTCATTGGGTGAAAACTTGGAACAACTCCTTCCGCGTTGAGTTTGCAAGTTCTCTCCCCACTGGATAAAGGGGTTTTCCCCTGAGATATTCGGTTTCCCCTTCCATAAAAACTTGTTGAGGTCAACGGTAAAAGTTAGTGTAGGGAGCTGTTGGTTCGAACGCGTGGCATGCAGGGCTTGTCACCACCCTCCTACGCATTGTAACCCGGCCACCTGAATTAATGGCTTCAAAAGTCGCTTGATGACTTAGGCCTAAGGTGGTGCCTTGGGTATTAGCATAGCTGATTATTATTATTATTATTATTATTCAGAAAGCCAGTGGGTGAAAATTTGCGTGAAGTGAAGTCCAACTTCCCAGTGGCGTAGCTAAGGGGGGCGGTCCACCCCGGGTGCCACCCGTTTGGGCGAGATTTGGGGGTGACACCCGACCGTGAAAACACAAACTATAGAGACTAGCCCACCATGATATCCGCCCGGGGTGTCACCCATGCTAGCTACGCCACTGCAACTTCCCCCCTCAGGCCCACCATTATAGAGAAGGAAAAAAGAGGGGGCGCACTAATAAGTGCCGCTAAGTACGGGGGGAAACCAAAAACCCCCGCTAAGTGCGGGATACCAATAAGTGTAGCTAACTGCGGGATCTCAAAACATGTCGCTAAGTAAGAGAAAGTGGCGTAGACCAGGGGTGTTCCGGGTCCAGACTTCGGCCACCCCCTTTGACGGATTTATGCTGGCCCCCAATAAGTGCCGCTGAGTGTGGGACTCTAGGCGGTCACGTTTGTCGCCATTCCCTAGCGCCGACCTTTTTTCCCTTACGTCATATCGTCGACTGTTTCGTCGACTGTTTCGTCGTCTTCTTTATGATAGGATAGCGGAAAGATGGAGAAACACTGAACTCAGCGGTAGTCACCATACTTTCCGTATTAATAGTACCAACACATTTATGCGAAATACTAATTAAATTACATTCATCACTGCAAACGACGATGTCCGTCATGTTAAGAGTAGGCGTTTCTTTTAAAGTCTGACCAGGGGCGGATTGGACAGGTGGGCAGGTGGGCTGGTGAGCGTTATCTCACGGGGCCGCGACCAAAATTACCCTTTAGTTCGACTTGGGACCGCAAGCCTACAGTACCCACTTCACGAAAAAGACGCCTGTCCGCCCCTGAGTCTGACTCTCGCGCTACAAACGTTAATAATGCTCAGTGTTTCTCTCAGAAACGTTTTCTCGGGGGAAGGTAACTAGGCTCAGGGTGGTTTTTACCAGACAAACGTGTGTGTGATGTCCATTGGCAAGCTCTTAACGCCCGGGAGGTAGACATTCCCCCCGAAGAGATGCCTGACAGAAACCCAGATAATGCTTATTCAAACTAAAAACATAATTACGTTCGTTTTCACTCTCTGTACCTGGTATATCTTTTTATCGATGCTTTAAAATATAACTACCAAAACAAGAAAGATACAGATAAGGAAAGTCGCAGATATAGTCCCTCAAAAAAAAAGAGATACCAAAGGGCAATAATTTAGATACATAAGATACATTCTTTGCAAACAGATACGGAAAAAAAGGGTATGTGTAAGAGTTTTTTATTTATCTGTGTTTGCCTGAAAATTGGTAGTATCTTTTACCCAGAATTGTATCTAGTACCTAAAAAAAGTACCTAAAAACGTAGCTAGATCCGTATCTAGATATCGTATATCTAGATATCGCTGAACACTGGAAATAACTAGTGAGGGCTGACGTCATTCCACATGTTTTTAGTGGTTGAATGGCACATCTATCGTAAAATAACATTCTTCGAACACTAAGATAAGACGCGGGAAATCCGGATACTTTTCATACACATACTGAACCAGTTACAAAATCCATGTCGGAAGTGACTGATGAACGGTTACACTATATGGAAGGAAGTTGTAATAACTGAGGTTTCTCTATAAATATGCCATTGACAATCCAAGGTCGTAGCTCTCAGTTCTAACACAAGATCTAGGGTACGAAACGAACTTAACGAAGAATGTGCGGACAGTCTCTAACGTGTCTGTTTCTATGCCCTTGACCACCGGTATCGCTGATATCCTAAACATCTTAGAGAACGGTGGTGTTTGTCGGCCTACTATAAGGATTGTTCTTTCTAAATATCTAACTATATGAGTAGCTTTACGATTAAATTCGCCAAGATAATGAGATAGTTGATTTGAACAATTAATTGTTTATGCCAGCGTTAAAGGTAATTATTGTTATAGCCATATCTAAAGAACGAGTTCCCTCGGTCATAAATTGAAAATAAGGGTCTCGTTCTATAGTTTGGATGGTCACAGATATGCACCGCTTGAAATTTTTCCAAAGTGGCTTCATAAAGAAAGAAGATGCCGGGAAAAGCAAGGTCATCGAATCAACAAAACAGGCGTTATTGGTAATCCGAATAGAATACAGGGGCAACTTCAATACATCCTACATCGGGACGAAGAAGTTTCGGTGTATATTTTTCAGGTGAGGAACATTCAGTAGTGGAATATTCGTGCCGTAATTACCTGGTGGATATTTCAATGCATGTGCGTTAAAATATTTTGGTAAAATCGTTTAATTTTGGAAACATTTCGTAATAGTTTACGGTTGAATAGAAGCGACCAACCAAATTAACGTCCGTTCACCAAACTAAACATTTATGGTGCGTTTTCATTTAACCCTAATCGGTCAATATAACGAGTTTAAAATGTCTAATGAATGTGGATCCCTAAGTTCAGAGATATGGGTTCGCAAAAAAACTACCCCCAAAACTGGTGCTTAGCCTTAAAACGGTAATCTTCCTTGAACCAAATTATTTGTATAAAATCATCAGTTATTTTTACTGGTTAAATTTATAACGTGTGAAAAAGTGCATTAACGAGCTTTTAGAAGTAAGATAAGTCTGACAATAAATTCAAGCTATTTCAAAGTGTTGATTCTGTTCCAAATGAAGTTAAAATTAGATTTTTGCCAGATATTGCTCTCAAATGTTCTAATTATCATACTTAAAGATACAAAAGCCTTTCTCGCTTCACACTGTTACGAGTGTTGTTCCAAATTACCAGCTCTAGCTCTAATACCAGCGTGGGTACTCGTAGAAACGATTCATTTACTTATTCAAAAATTCCAGGTGTGTTACGAACAGTCTCAAAACCTTGAATTATGCATTGTCGCAGATCTACGACTTCAATAATCCTTCAGATAGCGCCAGAAGAAAAAATACACCTATACACTTGAAAGGAAACGTTGCATCCAGATGAGCTCTAACCGAACGACGGAAATGAGTTGGAGCTTCGTCGTGCAATAACCACATCCGCCATTTGGTTCTAATGGCACGTTTTCGAATAACTCGGGTAAATAATCTCACAAGAAAATTAGATATTCCTCTCCATTTAGCCTGGCTGGTTGAAATAAGGTCTTACTTAGTAGAAATTGTTCAAAAGACTGGGAATGTTTATCCATGTGGGAAGCTCTTTTTAGCCTCTTCCTCAAGTGTAGAGGAAAGAGGCTGTTACTTTCGTTGCTGATGTAGGCGGTGGTGGTGTAGGTGAATAATACAGTGTAAGCTAGTATACAGTACAGGCTATAGCTCCGTACCGGACCCAGCGAAACGACAAATACTCTTCAACGGAACTCGATATAAATTTAATTCAGACGTCATTCGATTGGTATTATTTATCTCTATCTAACTATTCCAGTGGTGAGTCGCGGTTTTTAATCAAAGCGGTACAATCAAGAGTGCTAGGAGGAAGAGGCGCTACTATTGTGGCTGTGCCATCTTGTTATTAAATAAATCCAGAATATAAGGAGTCGCCGCTTTCTTTAAAAAAACTAGTATTTGGCGGATCTGCATTCGAGTTCCTTTAAAACTTTGATAAAAGTATGCTCTGCTTAATGTTACTAATTTGAGCCAGCAACGCTACACCTACCACGCCAATTAATCGCTAGAATGGAGTTTGTCTTGATTCTTAGGCGATTATCGAATCTTACATTCAGTTTCTACTTTGCAATGCAAAAATGAAATGTCAAGATACACTCTAAAAAAGGTTGGGTAAAATTTTATGGGGAAATTTTGTTTTTACCCAAATATGGTAAATTTTACACCAAATTGGGTTATTTTCACTAATTTGGGTTGTTCGGTTTTACTCTATGAATTTGGGTTAATATGAAAAAACATGTCTAACTCAACTTGGGTAGAAATTACCCAAAACTTGAGTTACATAAAATTGATCGTCTGCTGCAGTTTCTTCAACTTCAAATTCTGTAATATCATTTGATAGTATTTGGCGCTCAAACTAAAGACTCCGCCTATTTCACCGCCAAAAATTCTTAACATTTCATGGTAGCTAAAGCATAGGTAGCAGCTAGCCAAATATCTTGATTGGTAAATATGTTTTCTTCCCTTTGACATTTCTTTTGTTTATATTTATTAAAACTAAACTTGTGAAATTTACTGTTAGTGAATCAAAACTTAAATAACTATCATATTATTAATGTGTAAGCCTATGAGAAGCTAAGCCTAGTATTAAATACATGTCGGGTAACAAGATTAGAAATATTTGTGGCTATTTTCAAAATGAAAATGTACATAGAAAATACAAAATGTATAATTTAAAATAATGTAACAGTTACACTATTTTAAATTATACATTTTGTCATTTCTATGGATGATGCTCAAAGATGAGTTACACTTTAACTCATCTGTGAGCATCAACCATTGGCGTAACTATAGGAATTGGGGCCTGTAAAATAACTGATTTAATTTTGTTTAATATTAATTAACCATATCTATATTTTTGTGTTAATGCTCAAATTTAGTGTATTTAATATTTGTCGTAATTTTTTGTATATTTTGAAATTGGTCGTAGTTTGTGTTTTTCCATGTTTATATATTTTACCGTTTCTAAAAATTGTGAAACTAGTTTGGGAGAGAGGAGCTGGGTTTTCTTTATTTTTCATTTGGACACTCCTTGGAGCGAAGAATGACTAGAAATTTTCCTTAACCCCCGTCCATAGACTAAATATGCTTATAGACTGGAGGCCGGGATCGGGTGAAATGTTAACGGCTTGGCTTGAGACCCTCTACCGGGTGGTCTTGAAACCTCAGGCCATGTAATTCGTGTCGTCTGCTTAAGTTGTTGTTTCCACAGCTCCACGCTGGTACCACGTGTGCTATGCTTTTGAAAATAAAATTCTGGATAGAAGACAAAGGTATGACTGATTAAAATTATTTTATAAATTAATTTTATTATTACATTTCTTATATTTTATTTTCCATAGTTTTATGGATATCTTCTGTTTTGCGAAGCCTTGTTTATAATGAAATTTAAAATTGGAACCAGAAAAAGGTATAAAAATGAAAATATTAGAAAGTATTGTTATAATATTTTGTCTTTGCTTAAATTTAAATTTTATAGTTTTTTGGATATCATGGCTTCTCAATTGAAATCTCTGGGCCACAATTGCTTAAAAATATTTATATTCTTTTTATTTTTCTATTTCATTGGTGGCTAATTTCTAATACATTTTTCTTTTTGATAGTTTAACGGATATGGTGACTTCCTAATTCTATTTTGAAATGTCTCAAGTTAGAGTTATTTTAAAGAACTAAAAAAACTCAATTTTCAACTTTTGAAATTTTAAATTGGATTCCAAAAAGGTATAAATACTTCAGATGTTTTTAAAATATTTTGTCTTTGCTTAAATTTAAATTTTATAGTTTTTTGGATATCATGGCTTCTCAATTGAAATCTCTGGGCCACAATTGCTTAAAAATATTTATAATCTTTTTGTTTTTGTATTTCATTGGTGGCTTATTTCTTATACATTTTTCTTTTTGATAGTTTAACGGATATGGTGACTTCCTAATTCCATTTATTTTATTAAAGATAATTGGAATGGAGAAAAAGCTAGATCGCACAACTGGAACCAAATATTGTGCTAAAGCAACCTGCAAGAATGCACAAAGAAAAGAGTGTGACCTTTCCTTTTTCAGATTTCACAAAGATCCTGATAGGTACGTATTAGAAAAGCAGTGAAAGCACCTGTTACTGTAATTTTTTCTGTAATTATTACAAATATTTCCATTATATTGACAGGTGTGGTCAATGGATTAATTACTCTCAGAGAGAAGATTTGAAAACCAAAAATCCCACATATTGCTACAATAATCTACGACTATGCTCCTCCCACTTTAAATCTCCAGAATTCATGAATAAGGAAAAGAAAAAGTTGATTTGGAGTGCTGTTCCTTCATCACCAACAGTAATGAAAGAAATTCAACAAAATATAGTGAATATTGAAGACGCACAAAATGAACAAACACTTGTAGTGCACAACACTGTAGTGACTCCAACTCCTAAAAAAAGAAAACAATTTAGCTTGGAAAACGGAACGTCACGAAAGAAGCTTAAGTTTGACGAAGAAACTACAAAAGCTAATACAAAATTAGAAATTAATTTCATTGTGAATGAATATTTATTAGCCCATGGCTATGAAGAAACATCTAAAACTTATTTTTGGAAGCAAATCTTGAAGAATTAAACTCTTTGGGTGAAAAGCCCCTAGACTTAGTGAAACTTTTCGAAACGAGTAGTGATAATGCAGATAACCTAATTTGCAGAGCAGAATCCCCCGTCAACAATGAAACTGAAAAAGTAAAAAATTTGGCAATCAGCGTAAGGAGAACTCCATTTGCAGAAACACCACGAAGGAAAATATTGAAAAAGAAGTTAAGGGTCAAATCTTCTATAATTAGCCGGTATAAAAAACGAATAAATGAGTTGAAAACCCTAAAACCAAGAACACCTCAAGATAAAATATCAAAAATAGTGCAAATTGCAAGAGATTTTCTTAATGATGACCAAGTTTCTTTTTTTGAAACTCAGTTACGGCTATCAACAAAAAATTCCACTGGCAGAAGATGGATTCAAGAGAAAGACAAAGAAATAGCTTTGTCAATTTATCATCAAAGTCCCAAAGCGTATCGATTAATAAGAAAATTATTTTATCTACCAGATCCACGCACGTTAAGAAACTGAATGTCTGCCATTAAGCTTCAACCTGGAATAAATGATATATTGTTTGAAAGTTTGAAGAAAATACTGGAAAATGTTGATGAACGAGATAAAAATTGCATTGTAGCTTTTGACGAAATGTCACTTTTACAAGCTATTTCTTATAATCAGACAGATGATGAAATTGAGGGCTTTGTCACGTCAGGAACAAAGGTGGAAAAAGTAATTGCAAATGAAGCACTTGTCATTATGGTTCATGGTTTATTTAAACAGTGGAAGCAGCCAGTTTCCTACGCTTTTTCAAGAGGAACCATGAATGCTAATGAATTAAAGCAATTATTACTTCAGACCCTGACAAAACTACAAGAAATTGGCTTTAATGTTAGAGTTATTATTTGTGATCAAGGCTCAACGAACCGCTCTTTATATAACCAATTTAATGTTTCCAAAAACCATCCTTTTTTTATCCACAACACTAAAAAAATATTTTTCATGTATGATGTTCCGCATTTACTCAAAAGCTTGAGAAACAATTTTAGGAAATATGTAATAGACTACAAAGGACATTCAATTCATTTTCATTACGTTGAACAATTTTTTAAAAAAGACAGCACCAAACCCATTAGACTTGCTCCCAAACTAAAGAAAAAAATGATCCACCCAAACAGTTATTCAAAAATGCGTGTCAAGGATGCTGCTAAGCTCCTTAGCCATTCTGTTTCTGCTGGCATGTTGACGTACGCAAGTTTGGGAGAACTGGATGCCAATTCTGTGTACACTGCAGATTTTATTGAAGAAGTTGATCAACTTTTTGATGCTTGTAATGCAAGTAAATTCAAAAGTAAAAAGGTTCTACTTGGACCATTCCGAGAAGCGTCTAAACATTTGGATGTTTTACAATCAGGCAAGAAAATACTCGAAAGTATTAAATTTCGACTTCCACCAAATGTAAAAATATATTGTGTGGAAGGTTGGATCCACACAATTAATGCAATAGAGCAGTTGTGGCAAGATTTGAAGTCTGAAAATGTCCAGTTTTTCTTCACTAGAAGATTGAACCAAGACACCTTAGAAAATTTCTTCTCGGCACTTCGTCAAAGAGGTGGAAATAATCAAAACCCAACACCCTCCAAATTTAGAAGTCATTTAAAAAAATTAGTGGCCATGTCATATGTATCTAAAAGTAACAACCAGAATTGTGAAATGGATGATGGTGTAACTCCTTTAAAGCTAAGCACCATAAAAAATCTTGAATCAGAAAATTTCCGAAAAGAAGGAATTGAATATGCAACAGCGCAACGAAAAATTGGCTTAAATATTTTAGACACTTCTGATGCAGAAAAAATTTGTGAAAGTTTTGGATCGAATATAGACTTAAATTGCCTTTCATACATCGTTGGTAGTTCAATGAAAAAATTTCTAAAAAACACAACGCTTGTCATAAAGAAATATGCAAATTTATCCATGAATCGCAAATAATGGAAACTCAATATCAGATTTTTACCCATATGAAAGCCTATTCTCATTCTAAAGGTGATTTTGGTAGTTTAACATCTCCCTCAGATGCAGTGTTACAATTTATGTTGAGGTGTGAAACGGTATTCATTCTAGAATTTAACACATCAATGCACAAACCAAATATACTAAAAAACATCGTATCAAAGTGCAATTTTGAAGATGAAAATATATGTGAAGAATATAAAGAAATGCTTATTCGTGCTTACTGTAAAATGAGGCTTTTTTTATGCTGTTAAATTTGTTAATGAAGCAATAATAATAGAGAAAGAAGAAAAAGCTTACAAAGCAAAACAAAAAAGGATAGCAAATGGGCAAGTACCTATCATACAAACAAAACCGTCCAAGAAATTATTGAAACTACAACATTTACCTTGCTAATTTTGGTATATGAATAATATAGACACTGAAACATCCTAGTTTCGCTAATTGCATTATTTTATTGAACATTGCACTGCTGTTTTAGAGGATGATGTGAAACCACCAAAATCATTTTTTCCTATGAATAAAAATGCTATATACATCATCCCTTTAAAATTAATATCTGTGTTCTTTTTGGCAACTGGTGTTTTTTAAGAAGAAAGCAAGATATTGTAATAATTTCTCATTGCCGGTTTTTTCAAACCTGTTGATTTGCATAAAAATTAGTTCTGTTATAAAGTTTTGACAAAAAAATTTGGACTATATATAAAAATAGTATAATCCTGCTTGTTAAGCTTAGAGTTATTTTTTTTTAATAAAAACGAAGAGTTATTAAGACAAATATTAATTTTCTAATTGTAATAAAAACATTTTCAACAAACCAAAATGTAGGTAATATTTCGCTGATTGAAAATCAGCGTTTTCCAATACAATGTACAAGAACATTAAAACCATTTTCTATAACCAAAAATATTTTTAGCACATAAATATTAATTTTTAATTCTAATCAAAGTTTCAAAAAAGGTTTTTCTTACATTAACAACGGCAAAAATAATTTTTAAGATCTAAATATTAATTTTATAATTCTAATCAAAGTTTCAAAAAAGGTTTTACTTACAATTACCCATTCAAAGTAGCAAATATTTCGCGCCCTAAAGCGGGTATGTAATAGCAGCGGTGGAGGGGTAAAATGGGGGTTGAAACCTAGTTTAGAGACCGGCCGCTAGAGGTCACCGTTCCGAGTTTTTAACAGTTTTATAACGTTAACCCTCCAGTCTATAAGCATATTTAGTCTATGCCCCCGTAGCCCCCGAATGCGCCAGCTCGCTCTCTCTCAATCGCATATCAACTCCTGTGTATTGTATTTCAGCGCTTGCAAAAGGGAAGGAAAATTTCTCCCGCCCTTTCAACGGTTTTGTGTGTCCGAAAAACGGACAGAATTCTTTTAGTCGCCCAAGTAAAAGGGTTAAAATATTTAGACCTCAACAATAATAAACTACTTCAATATCTTAATATAGTCGAAGTTATTTCAATTCGTTTAGTAGAAGAGTAGTTAGTAGTTTAGTCAGTATATAAATTATTTTAGTTCACCTAATTACTGATTTTTCAGTCGGTCAGCAATTAGCAACATAGCTCTCCCAAAAATTAGTTAAAATTAAAGTTAGTGAACCAAACTGCGATAGCAATCCCCAACATGTTGCCGAAACCCGGGAACCTGTAAAAATAAAAATAGTTAAACATAGTGAATAGTGAGTGGATAAACAGCTGAGAAGATGAAAAAGTTAGACGATTTAGCGAGGCAAAAAACACTAAGAATACCGTTAAGATCCAGTTTAACAAAGGCAGTGAACGAACTGGAACGTTTATTGAAGGACACGACCATTGACGCGGGAGACATCGAAGATCAACTAGCGACCGTAATCAAAAGAGAAGAGGCAATCGACCTGTGCGACCAAACCTTAACGGAGCTCATCGATGACAAAGACAAGTTGGAGTCGGAAATGTCGGATATTCTACCCTACCAGGAGAAACACAACATCATCGCAATTAAAAGTAAGGCCAACCGCGTGTTACGAAAGTCAGCGGAGCTCTCATCAGACAGATCACATCACAGCAGAGAAAACAGCGTCGTCACCATCACCAAAGATAAGGGAATAAAGTTACCAACATTAGTGATACCAAAGTTTACCGGAGACATCACCGAATTCGAAGGATTTTGGAGCCGTTTTATATCGACCATCGACGATAAACCTAACATCACCCAGGTAGAGAAGTTTAATTATCTAGCCTCTTATTTAGAAGGCGACGCCAAGCATGTTTTGGCGGGAATGAAAGCGTCAGATGTTAATTATATAGAAGCTGTTAAATTGCTTAAAGAACGTTTCGGTCGTAAAGACCTAGTAGTTCATACCCATGGTAAAAGATTGATGAATTTAGAACCTGTAAATTACTCTAACGATATTAAGGCATTGCGTAATCTTTATGATCGGATAAATTTAAATTTAAGATGTCTATTAGCTCTAGGAGTAGACGCCACATTAAGTGGTACCTTTTTGTGTCCGGTATTACAGTCTTGTTTACCGCGTGATATACGCCTAGAATATAGCAAAAGTCACATAAAAGATGCAGAGTGGAATGTCACCGCCCTGGTAGAGTTTTAAAAAAAATTAAGTTGAAGGCCGCGAAACGTGCGCGTTGTTAGGTGAAGTGTCAAACCGCGAAAGGGTCAATACGCGATTTCAACCGTCGTCGCGAGCGCAAGAAAAATTAGATCATCATCCGAGACCGGCGCGTTACGAAAATAGTTTGAGAAATTATACTACAAGCGCGACTTCGCTTCAAACCCATATCTCCGCGAAAACCGTTTATTGCATGTTCTGCAAGAGCAACGCCCACGCATCCGCAAATTGTACCAACCACACGCTCGACGAAAAGAGAAATCAAATCCGCGAAGAAAGGTGTTACATCTGTCTCAAGCTCGGCCACGACGCGAGAAGTTGCGACTAGAGGATAGCGCCGCCGATCGAACGCCGCCGCCGCTGATTATTTAGATAACGCCGAAACGCCGCCGCCGATAAATTTAATATCGGCGGCGCCGCCGCCGCCGAAACATTTTTATTTCGCCGCCGAATTAATTTCCATTATTAAAGTATAATAATTGCGTTGTGAGATCTAAATTCGAACTACATAGATTTTTCTTTTGGTAGTGCTACGATTCCTAGGCTGTTGGGTGCCCCGTACTAGCGTTATAAAATTGGAAATAATTAATAATTTCCAAAAGATCTGTCACCACTGCACCGCACGCACCAAGATTTTCTGCAGCAGATAGCTGGGATCGGAGAGAGAACCGAATTCGGCTTTGGAGTTGCCTCGCCTCGTATTTTGTAATAAGTACAGAAACATATCAGCTGCATTCAGCAATAACTAGTCTAATATATTTTAAAAATTCCTTTGATACAAAGATAAAATAATTTGTGATAATAGACTTAAATGCGCGGGGGGAAAACGGGTTTTGGACGGATGAAATTTCTGCGGTAGAGGGCTGGCTCGTTGGTTGTCTGTACGATAATGGCGGCGCCCAGTAAAAGTTTCTAAAAAGAGTGTATAGATAATAATACTAGTGAAATGGTAGTAAATAAGTACAGTATTGTTATTACTAGCGTAAATGTTTTAGTTTAATAGTATCATATAACAAAGTTACTCATAAGTGTGCCTCTGTTTAACATCTCTGTATTAAAAATTTAAATGAGACCTTGTTTCACAGCCACCAAAGACTATATAAAGCTACGCGTAGCTTTATATAGTCTTTGACAGCCCCCAAAGAAAATACAGCACTAACGTCGCGTAAATCTGGTTTTAACTTCCTTCCCCCTCCGCCAGAACTAGTTTTGATGACGATAAAACCGTCATCGACTGGGAAGTGACGTCAACTACGTCGTATCCTTGCATCAAGGTCTCATTATGAAAAAGGTCTTTCTGAACACTTATAATTAAATAAGTTACATATGATAGTATGTAACCAAAGTTACCTCTTCTTCGTTTTGGAAACAAATGGTTCCTATTTTAATAAAATACATTCTATTAAACCTGTATTTTTTTAAAATGTGTTTAACAGTTTAAGTTCTAGCGGTCTATTAGAAGGCTGGCGCTATTTCTGAGGGGGGGGGGCAGTTTTTCCCCTTAGGCGCCGCCGCCGCCGATTTTTTTCAACGCCGCCGATTATTTTCTGCAAATCGGCGCGCCACGCCGCCGCCGAACTAATTATCGTTCCCGCCGCCGCCGTTGAAAATTGGTTCGGCGCTATGCTCTAGTTGCGACTCCCATTTTAGAAATTGCAAGATTTGCCGGGGAAGACATAATTTCGTCGTTTGTCAGAAAAACGTTGCCCATAGAACAACTCAGTAGGACGCAAAAACAGAAGCTAAAAGCGGTACCGAAATAGGAGCCAATACCGTCATAGCAATCCCCAACAGGGCCTAAGGTTGAACTTGATAAAAGGGCCCCAACCAACACATTTTTAAGCTGAGCTTTTCTAGTAATTTTAAAATATAATTTTCTAGAATAGTAAGAAATATGAAGAAAATAAATGTGTGATGCCTGGGTGGATAGAAGTTGTAGAATTTCATATTATTTTTATTTAGAATAATTTACTTTCTAGTTCATAGATTTGTTGGCCCTTACTTTTGGGGGCCCACGGAAACGAGTCCGTCAAACGCGGTGTTAGATACGCCACTGGCATTCTCTGACTAAAATGTTGGCTGAAAAATATTACTTAATTCAAAAGAGAGAAAATATAAATTTGTAGTATTTTGAACTTTCTTAAAATTTAACATTGTGGAATCAGTTTTAGCATAGATGGGTAATTCTGACCTAAAGTGAAGGTGACTTACAAATTTAGCCAGGATTATTTTAAGGCATTAATTTGGGATATATATTTCTTGAAATACTGGCCCAGGTTATTTTTGCAAATTTCCAAAAATATCCATGCCAAATTACTACCTTAAAATAATTATATACATTATACATGTGCAATGTACTTCTACATACAAATTACCAAATGCCGGCATTTAAAATAGCTTAACTCATCCGTGAGCATCGTCTGGCTAAAATTTTTGGTTGAAAACATTTTACTTGAACCAACATGGAAAAAAGTTAAACGTTTTAGTATTTTAAATTGAAAATTTAATATTCTGGAATCAGTTGTTGCATAGATGGGTAATTCTGACCTAACATGAAAGCTCAAAGCTAATGCGACTTACAAATTTAGCCAATATTATTTTAAGGTACTAATTTGGCATAGATATATCTGGAAATATTGAACAAAGTTATTTTTTGGGCAAAACCATTTAACCCAATTATCCGAGTTAAAAAAACTTCAACCCTTTTGTGTTGGGTAACTTTGTGGTTTGACTAGTTTTTTGGATTAATTTGCTGCACCCAATTTTTGGGTAATTTCTGTTTGACCCAAGGGTGGGCTATTATTTGACCCAAATTGGGTAATATTTTTATTTGCCCAAACGTTTGGACTGGTGCAATACGGACCCAGATTCTGGGGTCAAATTTGACCCAACCATTTTTAGCGTGTATTATTAAAGCTTCGGATTAAAGTGAAAATCGCTTAATACTTTGTTTCGGGGTCAAAAAAAAACATTTATTTATTATATATTAATATGTTTATATTAAATACATATTTTACCTTGTCTGCTAAAACTACCCAATGAGTTCTATTGCTCTGCAATTCCATTTCATTTGTAGTTTATTTAGTCAATGCAGAAAGCGTGTTTTTCGATTTAAATTTCAAAACCAAAACTTGAATTTCCTTCAAAAATGTATAAACTGGAGTATAGGCCAGAGAAATGCTCCTTGGTTCAGTATGACAGTTCGAATCAACGCTGCCAAGAAGGCAAAAATTAAGCAGAAAAAAGGTTTATAGGTTTTAAACGTCTAAACATGTTCTGATTTTAGACAATGGCTAAAGATGGTGTTTTTTAAGTAAACCGTACCGCGAAACGTACATTTAATTTCTAATTGATCATTCCCTTAGTCTAACAATGATAAACATCATATATAAACATATCTAAGTCATATTTCAAAACTTAAGCAAATCATTTTATAAAACCAAGTTAAACATTGATGTTTTAAAGGTGTATATAACTATAAAGTATACATGAAAGTTTCATATCTTTTAAATAATAAGTTTATTTAAAATTATCGATATTTTTGTTATTGTAATCATTATATTAATTATTTTTATGTTATTGAGAGTTAGAATACTTTTAAAGAAACAAAAATGTTTAAATTAAATAAATAATTTAACTCTAAAACCTTTGATTTTTCTTACTGATATAGCTTAGTACTAAATTTAAACTGCATGAAAATATCGATTTAACATTTTACTATCCTTTATCAGTTGCAACTGTAAATTAAAGAGCATAAGTAAATTGGTTTTACATTATTTGAAATTTCAAAGTGTCAAATACACTAGTTATAAAAACCCTACAATTTTGGAAAATAAAATATGGTCAGAGTGTGTAACTCTGAACAGTTCTAACTCCGAACACTTTTCATTTAAAAATCTATATCTTGAAATTGGTTTAATAAATATTTACAAGAAAGACAATGTTTTACAGCTAAAGAACCGTCGAATGTCATAAACAATATTTTAAAGTTGTAGAAAACGATCCAAAAAATTGTATAACTTTAAAAAAACATACCCCCCAACTTGTTCATTTTAAAAAGTTTTAATTTTGATTCGCGCCAACGACTTGTGGCCCCGTAAATAAGGTTTCGCAAATATTACAGACAGCGTAGCTTAAAAAACTCGTAATTACAAAAAGGTTAGCTTTATCTCTATGAAATCCATATTTTAAAACTTAAATTGCTTCAAAACTAATTTTTTAAATAATTTTAAAAAATCCAACTTAATTTGACAAACTCTGAACACTTCGCGATAAAGGTTTGTTGGCTTTATTTTAGTAGTTTAATAAAAAATACAATAAAAAAATTCTATCAGCTTCTATAACATTCATAGGGGTTAGAAGGTCTTAGAAATTTTTGAATTTTGCGCCTCTAAATAAGCCCCTAGGTGAAAATCTCAATGATTGTTTATCACAGAAACAGATGGCGATACTGCCTTGGGATCTCGAGATCATTTTCGGATGACCTTGAAGACATGAGTCAAGGCATAAGTCTATAATATTGTTCTATAAGTTTGTCACTTTGAGGAATATGTTACTGAGAGCTAGTCACGGAGTGACGTTATCACAATAAAAAAATATCCCCCTATCGAAGCGCTGTTAAAGGCTAAGTGTGACGCGAGAGCAAGAGGACGCCAAACGGTGACGAAGCCCGTAACGCAGTTTGTCTTGCAAATATCTCTCAGTAAAACTTTTCTATGTGAAGAATAGGAAAAGTCACACTTATGTTACAATATACTTATGGTATATGCCCAAAATTCAAATTCGTAACTGAAACACATTGAGATTATCACCCTGGTTCGGTTCTTAATTTACACCCTGTATATACAGTGTGTATACGCATACGGTTAACTCATAAGCTAATAGAAAATAGAGAAGTTCATTAACTTACCTTACCTAGAAAATGGGAAATTTCTTTGGTGTTCAGAGTTACCCAATGGTGTTCGCAGTTGGAAAGAGGGTGTTCGGAGTTTCACGCATTTGTTCGGAGTTAGCCTTCAATACCGTCTTTGGGGAAATTGATTTAATTTAAATTTAATTAAAGTTAGAAGTCTAAAATTGAGGGAGAATGTGTCTAAGGAATGGTTCTTAA
Source organism: Leiobunum rupestre (assembly GCF_980474605.1). Taxonomy (NCBI): domain Eukaryota; kingdom Metazoa; phylum Arthropoda; class Arachnida; order Opiliones; family Sclerosomatidae; genus Leiobunum; species Leiobunum rupestre. The sequence continues at coordinate 363,535 of NC_143394.1, forward strand.
TATCCCCCTATGAATTTTTTCCCTTCGTTAACAATCATTTCTGTTATTAAACGATTTGTAAAAAGTGTTCGGAGTTATAGCATCCCACCCTAAATACTAAAAATATTTGAAATGGCAAATTAAATAAAAATAAAACACATTTTGCATTTATTTGATAGTTTTATTGAATAATTTAAATTTCGCAACTCTTGTAGTTTTTGAGAAAAATGGTCAGTCAGAGAATTTCCGTTTGAAAACTAGGCATATGAACTTATGTTTTAATCTAGCACATAAGAACACGTAAACAATGTTTTAATAGGGAGCTTGATAACTTATTCGCGTGTTTCATGTCTAAACAAATACATACGTATTCAAACGTTAAATATAAAATAACTTTATACGTTTCAATATGTTACAGTAAAATCTAGATCTAGGTCTTGCTATGACAAAGGATTTCATTTTCTGATTAATTTAGTTTCCTAAATATTACCAATTTTTAATGACCATTATGCAAATTTATGTCCTAATACGCTTAGTTGAAAAAGCAAATTGAACATTTTACACATTAAAGGCGATTGCGTTCGAAAATTAAGATAAATCTTAGCAGCAGATATATTGTTTCAATACGAATATTTTTAATTTCCTATTTTTGCATAAATTTAATAAATGGTCTAATTAAGTTAATTACAAAATATGTCTACGAACTTTCTTAATAGGTTTTTGCTGTACGGTTGCCGGTCGCTTTGATTATCACGCGAAGAGATATTGCTAAAACACGCGGGTGCATCAAATATATTTCACCACAATTTATTTTATCACGCTTATTACATAAATTAGTACCTATCTTGCCGTTATTAATCTCCGAACCAACTGATTAGCGTGTTTCTCCTTATCTGATCTGCCAAGACTGCGCTATTCCAAGATATATTAATTGGATCCAACTTATAGTTCTTAAAGACAAACAAAGTGGTGAAAAAAGAACGCGCTTCGACGAGTTCGGTTAGCGTAAATATTTACGATTCAGAATGACTTTAAAAATGTATGATGTAATAATGGTTTGACTTAGCCAATTGCTAACAAATTTTAAAAAATAATAATGAAAGGATAAGCCTTCCTCAATAATTACGGAAACTTTGATTATATGTATAGTCGTAATGAACATTGGATAAACACGAAATTTAACAACCGAAGACATTAAACAAACTTGACGTGATTTTCGAATATTTCATAATGGCCAATCCCATTTAAGTTTTATAAAAAAATAAGTTCTCTAACCACGACTAAAATGTAATTTAGTGTACACTGAAGTGGGTTTTATGAAAATAATGATTTTCATCGAGTACCAAGAATTTCTGTTATGAAAAGGAAGAATGACTACTCGGGAATGATGGTTTCCGCCGACCCGAGCGCCACGTCACCAGCGTGTGCTTAAAGCGCGTCGAAAGACGTGAGTCTTTGGGAACCAATGATATAGTAAGCTGATTGGATACTTTTTTAGGAGGAAGAATAAGTCAAGCTAACAAGGGCCTCAGGATAGTCATTCACTCTCAGTAGAAAAACACAAATTCTTGTGAGAACGAATTTCGCAAAACGTACCGTCCTAATATCGGTTAGAGCTAATGATACGGCTACAGTTATTACTAGCAGAATTAATTATTTAAAAGATTGACTTAGTTTGATAACAAGTTTTTAACGTTATATATTTCGCCAGCCGTTTGAATTTGATTAAAACATGTCACGTTTTATTTAGTGGCGCTTTCGAAAACTTTCTTTCATGGTGTCCAGAAATGATGCGGGTCTGCTAAATCGAAACAAGGTGCCTCAAAGCAAATTAGACTTTTGAAATCAAAACATTAAATGTATACCGAGATTTGTCATTTAATAATTATCACGCTATAGTTGTAAATGGGCAAAAGCCACAAAGTTATAATGCTTTTAACTAGATAGAAGAATTGGCGCGTTTTAATATCACAGCCTTCGAAAAAGTATGTCGTATATATGAGAAGATATATTTTTTAAACCAGAAATTGGGTAACTCGTTGTATGCCATATGTATTAAATGACGGTCTATTTATCAAAAATCGAACTATAGATATTTTTTACAATTTTTTTTTTATTATAGATGGTACTCCAAACATCAACAGATTCATTCGAAAAAAAGACAATTGCTTCAAGGAAAGTTCGACTTTGGACATCAAAGCGCCACATTATTTCCTAAATTGGAATTTTTCCGTTTTAATATAACAAAGTGCTAACAGTTTTTATAATAAACATAGACCTAGATAATGAGGACTAACGATTTTACAGGGCTCTTCAATGGACAACAAGAGAATTCGTTTTGACAAACTTTAGAAGATAAACAAATTTGAGGCACAATTAGAGAAGAGTGCGACATCATTTATAAAATTTATGTAATATTAACTAAATTTTTTAATAAATAAATACAATCATCAACAATTTCAAAAACACGTTACACTATAAATAAAATATATATAAATTTAAATAATGTATTAAACTTTCAATTAGAGTGGTTCATAGATAGCTCAATTTTTTAATTGTCTCGGAAATAAAAGTAATTTAAAAATTAAATATAAAAAATACTACTGAATTTATAAAACAACAATATTAATTATAATTATAATATTTTAGGGATTTTAATATAAGCCAAGCTCTTGTCATCAAAATGACTTTTATTGTTGAAACGAATTAAACTTTAAAAGTATCGTTGCCCTAATTTTCCTTTTATTTTACGATCTAAACTGCGTTGAAATTTTATAACTGAGGTTTAATAAACTTAATAACTAGAGTCCAATTCAAACCTCGATACTATAGATACACAGTGCAATTTATACGATTGATAAACGGTGGTGTTGCGTCGTTGTAGCCCGGCCACTTGTTTAAAGGCATTATAAGTCGCTAGATGATTTCGGCCTAAGGTGGTGCCTTGGGTATTAGCCTAGACTAGCTGACGTAGAACTCTCCGGAAGCTAATGGGCTTAGAATACAGGGCGTTCCGTTTTGCTCAAAACGTCTATAAATAACAACATGATTTTTCACGAGAGACTAAAGGCAAGTTGTTCCCAGCCCCAAAGTCACTCGACGCACAGCAGTTGGCCGCAATTTCTCTAAAAAGTCATTTAATCTATTTCTGATTTTTTTATTCCAAAAAATATTTTGAAAATTTGCGGGAGCTCACACACTGTACAAGTTTCAATGTAATAATATTAATAGGTTAAGAAGGCAAATATTTATCTAATAGAATTTAGTTATATACCGAGTTATATACTTTTGATAATTTTTATAGCAACTAACGAGGAGTGCTGGGTGAGCCTTTCAAATGGACATAATTTGAGAGGAGTGCTGATTGTGCCATTTAAATGAACATAATTTGTGAGGAGTGCTGATTTTGCCATTTAAATGAACATAATTTGAGAGGAGTGTTGATTGTGCCATTTAAATGGACGTAATATGAGAGGAGTACTGATTGTGCCATTTAAATGGACGTAATATGAGAGGAGTACTGATTGTGCCATTTAAATGGACGTAATATGAGAGGAGTGCTGATTGTACCATTTAAATGGACGTAATATGAGAGGAGTGCTGATTGTGCCATTTAAATGGACGTAATATGAGAGGAGTACTGATTGTGCCATTTAAATGGACGTAATATGAGAGGAGTACTGATTGTGCCATTTAAATGGACGTAATATGAGAGGAGTACTGATTGTGCCATTTAAATGGACGTAATATGAGAGGAGTTCTGATTGTGCCATTTAAATGGACGTAATATGAGAGGAGTACTGATTGTGCCATTTAAATGGACGTAATATGAGAGGAGTTCTGATTGTGCCATTTAAATGGACGTAATATGAGAGGAGTTCTGATTGTTCAATTGAAAGGCACAATCAGCATTTCTCCCTTATTACGTCCATTTGAAATGAGTAATTAGCACTTTTTTCGTATTACGTCTCTTTCAAAAGGACGTAATATGAGAGAAGTGCTGATTCTTTCAAATGGACGTAATAGTGTTTCGACTATCATTTTTTAGCTGGCCAATCAGTATAAATTTCAAATTTCGGGGGTGACCCGGACTGCAGAGTTAAAAGATTTTGGACGATTGTCTTAAGTACATGGAACTAATTTATTTGAAAATAAATAAAATATGTTTAAATTAATTATGTTAAAAATAAGGTTTTTGTGAAATAATTTTAAATTTATTAAATAATGTGACAATCACGCCACCTACAGTGACGCTTAGTCACGACTTGTATCGCAACCACAAACAGAACTGCTTTGTTCGGATCAGCTGATGGGTTTCATTTTGGTAAATTAAAAATATGTAGGTTTTTTATCTTTCAATTTTGTACATGTACGTAACACGAATCAAACGGAAAAGGAAGGTAAAAAGATCATTTCCGTTAAAATTAACTAAATTTTAGAAGTAGTACATTAGCTAAAGCTTACTAATGGCGGGAACAACTGCTTATAAGGCCTTATGTGACCTTTGGTCTAGACAGAAAAGAAGCAAAACAAATTAGTTTATTGGTAACGTTTGTAACCCTCTAATGCTGTTGGATCAAATGAATGCAAATGAGCGTCTAGCTGGACTCAGCCAATTGCACGACAGTCATTCTGTAGATGAAACCACGAATAATAGAAATAGCTCTTTTAATTATAGTAGCGATGATCCTAGCGATGGGAATTTAGGCGTAGAAAATAGTGACAGTTCCACACATGCAAGTAGTGATTGGAAAAGTGTTAGTGAAGATGACTTTGAGTCTGAAAGTGACAATAACAGCGATATTAATGATATTTCCTTGGAGTTGAAAACTGGGCTATTCATCATAAAGTTGCACATGCTACATTAAATGATTTACTCAAAATTTTAAAACAAATGGTCACAAATTGCCTTCACTCTAGAATTAAGAGAAAAGGTTAAAAACTTCGTTAAATTTGCATATATCAGTTTTATTTTATTAAAATGGCCTAAACCTTAGTCTTCCTCAGTTTCAATCTGCTTTGCAGACTATCTTCACCATAAGCTTAGACTATAATGTATAGGTTATAATTAAGGAACCAACTCACAGCTGGAATTATAAACGTGGCATACCTTGATACTGGGCGCAAAACTGTAGACATTTCGGGCGAGACGCGATCGGAGCTGCTGCTTGGGATGACTTCGTAAACGGGAAAGAGGTCTACCTCGGCATACTAACTACTACAAAGGATGGAAGGCTACCTACCCCCCATTCCAAAAGACGCCACTTTATTGCTGACCGGCGCTCACGAGAAACTGGCCAACTCTAACCCTCACGAGAGGGAATGCGAAACGTTCCACTTGATGTAGAAGAAGAGGTCATAACTTCAATTTAAAACTACGTTTAAATTGTCATGAGAATTCTACATGAACATCGGTATCACCCTTACCAACATTCAGTGTGGTATTGACAATTTATTGGGACCCTACTTCGTTCTGCTTAGACTAAATGGAGAGTCGTACCTAGAATTTCTTCAACGAGTCACACCAGAGCTACTGGAGGATGTTCCTTTAGCGACTAGACAACGAATGTGGTTCTTGTACGATGGAGCGCCCCCACATTTTAGCCATGCCGTAAGAGATCATCTTGATGCGACCTTTCCTTTGAGGTTGGTAGGACAAGGACGAGCAATCCCATGGCCTTCACAATCTCTTGTTTTGAAGCCATGTGATTTTTATTTTTGGAAACATTTCAAAGACTTAGTTTACAAATCCGAAGTCCTCTATGCCGATGACTTACGGCAGCGCATAAGTGATGGGTGTGAGACTATTCGTAATACACCAAACCTCTTTGAAAACGTTCGTCAATCATTTTTACAACATTGTTGTTTACGTATTAGAGCCAAAGGTGGGCATTTTGAACAGTTGTTGTAAATACTTTTTTTTTGGTATTTATTAAAAAAGATAACAATTTCATTATGTGTCCTTGGTTTTTGCGTATCACTCACTACTAGGGTTTAGCTGATGTTTTCATTAACTTTAGTAAGTTCATACTTCTGAACGATCTCTTAATAGTCCAAGATCCCATGACAAAATAAGCGACTGATAAGGTACACGATGGGTCTATATGTTTTTGAATTACCATTACGAACGGTAACCAATAATTGTTTGTCTTACAGGCCGGAGCGGGGGCTTTTGGGAGGTATTGGCCATATTACGTCACTTTTGGGGACGCATTTAGCAACTAACTAGTACATGGCTGAAAAATACCTTATTTATTGTATTTCACGAAACTATCAAGTCAGATGGACCAAGCGGGGCCACGTCACCGTCTAACACGCCCATTAAGCAACTTATAACGTACAAAGCTGGAAAAGGTCTCATTCGATAGATCTTGGCGTCTACTTTCACAAAAATATCATTATGACTACCCAAGTGGGGCCATATAGTAAATCTGACTACTTTTATTGTACCCAACCTTATAATTTTCTGTAACGAAACGATTTAGGAAATGGAGTTAAAAATTGGTTCAATATCTTCATAATTAAGGTTTGAACAATGATTTTAGTCAATTTGAGAGAGCTGATTCTGAATATGGAGGTTTCCGGTTTCAAAAAAACTTCATTATTTGAGCTATATCTCCTTAAAGAAAACGACCTCGAATGAGAACAAACGGGTTGATTCTACTCAACGGTGAAAAGAGGTTAGCGATACCTTTCGACATTGAAACTTTCGAAGTTCTCGACACAGTTTGGATGATTTCGTTAGCTTTAAAAATTAAGGGAACGCCCCTGTGGTGTTGCTGAAATTCTAACGTTTTCATTGATAAACAGCCTGAACAAGTCATAAGTTATTTACATCGCTTCAAGTAGTTGTCGAAACTATGAAAAGATCTTTGAAAATCGAAATAAAGATTATCAACACGCATTTTCTTCATTGGGGTTTCCGAATAAATTTCGGAAGAAACTTTACAAACTTTGGAAAAATTTGTTTGTGAGGTATACGGATTTAAAAAGTTAAAAAGAATAAATGACGTTCGATTTCAGAAATTCGTAAGTATATACAAAAAAGATCAAAGGAACGGATGCTAGTACTCTACCGCCCTGCAAAGCCGTTCTTAAGAATAAGCTGATGCTCACTAATTTCGTTTGTGGACAGCGGAATAAAGCTACGGAAGTAGATAGTCTGCTTAATGATCCCCTCAGTCATGGATGGTGCTTGACAAATGGCCAATTTAAACCCAAATGTTTCGACGGGGATCAAGTTCCTTCAACCCTATAGATCACCTAACAACTGATAAAGACGAAACGCAATTGGAAATAGACGAGTTTCTTCGAGAAGATGGTGACTCCGTGAGTAACGAAGAAGAATAATAATTAACGGTTTCATTTCTATTATTGATTAATATGTATTTCTTGTTTCTTGCTTCAATTACTGTTGTGTCATGTTACAATAGCCGAAAAATAAAATTTTCAAACCCTTTTGTTTCATTAAGGATTAGAAAGTAGTGTAATAAAATCAAAGTTTGTTATTAGTGATTCGCTTAATAACCACTAAATATTAACGTAATTCCACCTAATATGCCGGTTTACAAATAGCTCTTGGTAAAAGATTCAAAAAATAATTTTAATCATTTATGGTTTGTTATAACCATATTCGCAATTAAAAATTCGCTTAAAGAAAAATGGTGAAATTTACCCAATGATCATAAGATTTTCGCAAATGATGAAGGTTTTTTGAAACCGAGAAGCTCCATATTCAGAATCAGCTCTCTCAAATTGACCAAAATCATTGTTCAAATCTTAATTATGAAGAAATGGAACCAATTTTAACCCCATTTCCTAAATCGTTTCGTTAAAGAAAATTATAAGGTTGGGTACAATAAAAGTAATCAGGTTTACTATATGGCCCCACTTTGGTAGTCATAATGATTTATTTATTGGTAAAGGTAATTAAAAAATATATAGACCCATCGTGTACCTTATCGGTCGCTTATTTTGTCATGGGCTCTTGGACTATACCTCTCAACTGAAAATAAAAACTTTTTAAAAGTTCGTAGCTCAAACCCATATACAGTAACAATTGGCCTGTGGTATGGCTGGGTTACTTTTCACCACTACTTATTCAATAATTATTTTTCCAAAATAATTATGTTGTTGATCACGAAAAATGTTGGCTCGTGTTAATCGGCCTTTATTGGCTTGAATTCTTGGTTGATCCTACGGCTTGCGATTCTGGCCCATTGTTTATGTTGAATAGATTTGATGAACGATGTGGTTTAGGTTCATTTAGGGGATTATTGTCCTTCCACGGTGGGCTCTTCTCATTTTTGCTTTTAATTACTAACCTATTTCGTTGTTATGATTTAATTTGTTATTTTTATGTATATATTTTATTGATGGAAACCTGCAGTTATTGAATAGGAATTTTAAAACGTGCAGAATTCCTCACACGTTTTTGGCTTTTACAATCTATAGTTTATTTCGTATCTCGCGATCACGAGTTTTCTTTTCAATGGTAACAATTTCAATACTACAAGGGTTATAGGCGTTTCCCTGATAGTTGATTCTGTAAAATAAAATGAATTAAAAAAAATGTTGCTCTTACGTCACTAAACACCACTTTATTAGTATACTCTTCGCACGAGCGATTTGCACGCGCGCCAGAAAAACCTATATATCTCGGGCGACTCTAGCGGCCGCTCGTAGACTTGTAAAAGTAAGAGACTGTGACCGATTATTATAACTTAATATACAGATAGGAATCTCAAAGTTATAAAACATCGTCCAAGTTCGCACTACCCGCTATTCCAATCACCTCTTCTATTTACTGCAACGGTATTTATAGTTTATAAAATCTATGGGAACACTGTCTAGGAAATAGTCGAAGGAAAAATCCAATACTATAAAATCTAAATTAAGTTATATTCAAATTTATTTTGCATATTTTTGATATAATTATTTCTTGGTAACGAGGTATGTAACAAATTTGTAAGGAACGAGAGTTTTGATCTGACAAATAACTTGAATTGTTGACTAAATAGGTTTTGATAATTAATTAACAAATTTGGTATTAGTTAACGAATGGAAAAACACAAAAGAAAGTGCGTAGAGCGGAATAATGCCCAAATTAAATTCTTTAATTGAAATTAGTTACTAACGTTTAAATTGTTCTTGAGTTTAAGAATAAACACTCATGTAATTGGCCGAATGGGGCAATTGTAATTAATATTAAATGGGGCAATATGACTTCATCCTTCGGGAAATCTTATACACAGTGTTTTTGTTTTCATCGTTTTCTGAAAATATTTTTACACTAGGTGCTAGATCAATTTTGTAAATTGAGAATTTGTGGAGCATCATTTGAAACCTACGAATACCTTTGGTTTGTTGGAAAAATACCTATTTTTTAGCGCCGTAAATTGGCCAAGTAGGCTGATAGTTTCTGATGAGGCGAATTTTTCCCATGACGGAACCCACACGCTACTACTTTAAGGGTACATCAACTGCAGTTTAGTCTCAACAACTGGTACGGAAAAGTTGGTAATCATTAAGTAGGACCATATTTTCTACAACCAAGGCTCAATGGTGAGTCGTACTTAAGCTTTATGCAAGACAATTTAAAAGAGCTACTTGAAGACGTACCTTTAGCATTGCGACAACAAATGTGGCTTATGCACGACGAACCACCTCCCCATTTTAGCCGTCGGGTTAGAGTCCATCTTGATGTCATGATTCCTCGAAGGTGGATAGGTCGAGCGGGACCTGTTGGGTGGTCAGCCAGATCTCTCGAATTAAACCCTCGCGACTTCTTCCTTTGGAGATATCTCAAGGACTTAGTATACCGGAGCGAAGTTCGTGATATTGCAGACCTACGACAACGCATATTTGATGGCTGTGGCACAATCAGCAACACGCCAGGAATCTTTCGTTGAATTCCAGAATGTTTCAAAAGACGTGTGAAAGCATGCATAAATGCCAATGGGGGTCATTTTGAGCAGCTCATGTAAATGTTCAAATGTATGTTAACTAACTAAACCTTTGATTGACCAATAAACAAAGCAATTAAATGATGACTGTAGTTTAATTGATACTTTAATCACCTTTGCATTACGTACAAAACATGGATTTAACGGTAGCATACTTCTACATGTATTTGAATGTTAATGCGCTTTTGCTAGTTGAATTTTTATCTCCAATTTTATTAAATGATCCTTTATGGAAAAAAAATGTGGTCAACAACACTTTGCGAGTTTCACATTACAGAATGTTTTCTGGTTTTTGAGTACTACTTTTCGAAGGCCCATAACTCGGAAACGGTACACTCTATTCCAAAATTTTATAAGGCTTTTTAACTAATTGTTACCCAAAGAACACGCCTATTTATTTTTGTCAGATTTGTCACTGGAAATGACAGTTTCAAATAACTGATAATTTTAACAAATAAATGCGGCTGTGTGCGCAATGGTTGCAAGGCTAAAATTTTGAGCAGTGTGAAATATTAAATATTAGACACACAGACGACCGTTTAACATTAAAACCTCTTCCTTCCCCCATCGTAACGCTTTGGAAAAATTAACCCGTTTTTCCACCAAATGCTATGGGACTTACTAATGGGCTTCACGCTATGGCAAAATCAATAGGACCTATACTATTTTTTGTGCATATCTTAAGAACTGTTTGTACGATTGTTTTAAAAAATTTTTAAGGAATCTTCGTTTAAGAGTAGGTTGTGTGCTTTTGTATATTTTGTATATGTAATTAACTACCAAATAAGTCTTTAAAAATTAATTTACAAATGTTCTTGTAAAAATTGATACCACCAGATGTCGATACAACTACAGCTCCAAATATTTTAACCTTGGTTGTCTAGCCTCTATTGATTATGTCTCTACTCGATTTTTAACTAAGCCTTGGCTTACACTTCGATTATTAAAATGTTTGTACTTTCATAGTTGTTATCCGTGCGTGGTCGAATGGTTAAATGTAAGAAATTTGCGTAAATGCAATTGTGGGAAAAACGGATTCGAATCTCATCAAAAAATAATAAATATTTTTATATTTAAGATTTTAATTTGATAATACATATTAACTTATATCCTGTTTACTTAATCTATACAAGGTGGAATCATATTATTTCAATTATTATTATTATTATTCAGTGGCGTAGACAAGGGGGTTTTCGGGGGTCCAGACTCCCCCTCCTTGGCCCTAGCTTTGACTGTACTACATTTCCACCCATTTCTCGACCCCCTCTTAACATTAACATACTTAGACTCCCCTTTTTCGAATTTCAGGCTACGCAGTGTTGGGTAAAATACTTTAATATCGGTATTTAAAAAAATACTGAATACTCAAACGAAAAAATATTTAAAATTATAAAATACTAAATACTCCTACGGTAAAATATTTAAAATAAAATACTAAATACCCACAGCATAAAGTATTTAAAATAAGATACTTTATTTTAGTATTTTAAAATACTAAAATATTCAAAATACTGTGATTTCTTGAAAAGCTGAAAAAATTAAAGACTTCGAAAGATTGAAAATATTCCACTTTTCTGCGCGATCTAAAAGGCAGACTGTGTCTTAAGTCTCGAGTCCTCGCTACTCCAACGCCGCTACGTGCGATAAGCGAATTTTTCACGAGTTTGTGCGTGAGTATTAATTAGACGTATTTCTTCCGCTTGATGGTGTTGTATGGAGACTATTTGATGGATAAAGTATTTTTGCTAATAAAAATCAGTATTTTGTTCAAAATAAAAAAAATGAATTTAAAATATAATACTAAATACATTTTTTAAGGTATTTGAAATAAAATACAAAACACGGAAAAAGTATTTGAAATAAACTACAAAATACTGAACAAGTATTTAAAATACTACCCAACACTTACTGTGAAAGTCAATTATTAATTTAATCTTTCTTTAAAAAATAATGTTTTTTTTGTATCCGTCTAATTTAGTAGTAGTTACGGTATAGTGACATCTTTTATGGCATTAAAAACCTACACTCAATAATTCTCCACTTGTTTTTTTTAATATTTAGATATGAATATTTTTGAAAATGATAACTTTGAAAATAACACTGGTGGTACGATAAACAAATACACTGGTGGTATGATAAATAACCACGCTGGTGGTAAGATAAATAGTCTTGATAGTCATACGAGACATGACCTCAGTAGTTTAAATTCTGATTATAATAATAATGGGAATTTTGAACGGCTAGTTGTTCGCAATTCTAGTGGTAATACAATTTGTTCAGCAACAACAAATGAAAAGAAAACATACAAAAAATTAACCTTCCACCCCTTAAAAAAAGGAAACTAACTTTAGAAAATCAATTATCGATTGAGTGTGGTCTTTGTCCTATAACTAAAGCTAATAAAAGTGTTACAGAAGCCCGGGATTTAGAAATGACTTTACATAATAAGAGAAATTCAGATGAATCTTTGGGTTTTTTAGATATTTCCTATAAAAGAAAAAAACAATTGTCATTGAGAGTTCAGCAAACTTTGTTGGTGGAAGAAATGCTAAAACACGAATTTGAAGGTGGATCAAGTAGATTTATTGCTAAATGTAACCCCAAATATATTGAATTAAAAATTATTTACCAATTATTGTCTAGGAAAGCTCTAAAGTATAAAGCGATAATACAGAAAAGATTTGATACATTATGTAAAACACTATCTATTATATGTAAGGAAGTTGATCGTTTTCCTGCAACTGTAAATGCTGATAATTTGGTTGATTACTTTGGTAGTAAAAAATATCACAATGCTACCAGTGAATCGTATTTTTGGGAAATGTCGTAACAACCATGCACAAATATGATGGATGAAAAACCACTTGTAATTGATGTTAAAGGACGAATACAAAACATATTTCCTCTTATTGTAAATGCTGATGAAGGGAATGGTGAAAAACTAAAAGAGAACAAACATTTTTAGAATTGTGGCGCTATTTGTTTTATTAGGCCTATGTATGTAGAAAGAATTGTAGAAATTATCAAGACAATAGGTAATTCCAAAAAGAATGATTGGCTTGAAATTGTAGCACTATTGACAAGTATGCTGGTTCTCACCAAGTTAGACTGGGTCACCCACTCTACTGCCTTAATGTACGAGTTATTTGAGAACTCTGAGGGAATTAGCTCTACATTTTAGTGTGCTTCGTATTCTTCTAAAAGATATTTACAAGGTTAAAGCTTGGTCTGACCTTTATCAAAAACTGTGTCTGGCTATTAAAATAGGTAATTTTAATAAGCTACAGTGTCTAATAAAGTGCATTGCGGCGTTCAAGATAGGATTACGGAAAGCGAACATTGAATCTGACTCTGACGTAGTGCAACCTTCATTATAGACGAGTCCGATCTGCTATCTAAGTATGGCAAGCAGCTAGTAAGTTGCTATAAAGAGATGTACGAGTTTCATGATTCGCATTGCGATAGTTGTGAAAAGCTTGTTAAGAATAGCAAGCTCAAATCTTTTAGAAATTGTTTTGACACACATAATTTAGATAGCTACGAAGGTTTAATGCTTTTAATTTCTGCCTGGCAATTCAAAGAGCCTCAAATTACAGTGGCAGATATTTTAATGGTTAATATTGCAGATGATGATATGGCACAATCGGAAGGTAACGTTGGAGTTCGTTTATGTTTGACGAAAAGCGATAATGCATGTTATGTACGTAATATTGAGAAATTGAGAAATCCCGAAATCCGACGAGAAATCCAGAAATCCGGGGCTAAAGTTAAGAAATCCAAAATCCAACAAGAAATAGTGAAATCCAGCGTGGAATCCCGTACACATATTGGTGATAGTCCGACACCTCGATGGAACCCCATTCCAAATCAATAGGTTTCTATCATCATTCATGAACTGATGGTCAGAGCATAAATTATGATACTTATCATCTGATTGGGACTTTTCTTAAATATGGTGACGAGAATCAGCATTCATTCCATACTTAACACCTTTGAAGATAAAAGATAGTTAGTAATAGAATTATAAAATATATAATTTATTGTCAAGTCAGTCTTCAAAAGGCATAAGCGTGAGGGGTCGGACATTCACCTAAAATGTGTACACTCTGTCTAAAAAGTCTTCGGCCGTTGCGATTTTTGCGCTTTTTACTTTTGTTCTCGAAACGTGTAGGAGATAGAAAAATTTAAACCCTATAGGCCTTAATTTCCTTTCACGATGAGCCATTGGTTTTGGCAAAAATGTTTTATTTTCGGCTGGAAAGTCAAAGGTCGTTTTTAACAACTTCTTCAATAATGACTTTGCGCCTCTGAAACTTGCATTGTTGTATACAGGGTGATAGATTCATATTTAGAAAGTGTCATTTATATAACTTTACGAACAAACGGTTGAGGGGTTTTTGCCGTTTGACATTTTTGACATTTTTGCGAAACTCTAAAAGGCGTAAATAACAATTTTGACATTCCATTCTAAGAAACGCAACTAACCAACAACCAATAAAACTATATATGAACATATATATATATATATATATATATATATATATATATATATATATATATATATATATACATAGAAAAGCGCTGTGACGAGTGTGAAAACAATGAAATTATGAATTTGGTATGATTTCGCCATTTTACAATTTTTCGATTTCTTGTCGTATTTCTGGGTTTCTTGCCGGATTTCGAGATTGTAAAAATATCCGGATTATGAAGAAATCCAAGCTTTCATTGAATGACCCAAACTATTTGTTGGGATTTTACTTAAAACCTTTCAAAGGCGCTAGTTTGAAACGTCAGGATCCCAGTGGAGGTCTCAGATTTGGTCTGCGACGACCGGTTTTCTTGCTGTAAGCGTTTCAAATGAATGTTCTCAGGTTCTTCGGTTCTCCCTTCCAATTTTCGGATTAAAACCACAACAATTAACAAAGCCACCAGATGTGGTACAGCTGGCGCTCGTAAAGTTATACCCTTGTCAAAGGCGGAACTCACGACGTCAGAGGTAAGAATAAGCTGTAAAAACGATTATACTTCCCAAAATAGGGTTTCAGGGCGTTTCGTGCGCTAGTTGAAACCAAGTTTAAGGCTTAGTTTCCACTAACGCACTTTGTCTCTTACAAACATTTTTATGCGCATACAGAAATATGCATAATGACACGCGCTATTGGAAGCCAATCTTAATAGAGTATTTTTATTTACGCGCGTTTAGTAACGCTTGAGTAACGCGCACAAGTGTAAACTAGAAATTCAGCCTAAACGATATTTTTTTTAATCGACGCTTACCACAGCCCGGTTTTTGTGCTTTGAAAAATGAAAACAAGTTGGCAAGCCAAAATATACCTCTCCTCGGAAGAATTGTCCCTAGTGGTATTAATTTCTCGAGATAACCCTTAAAGATATATCTCCGCAATTTAGAGTTATTTGTTAAAAATATTAACCCATTTCTATCCCGCCCGGTATAAAATTTTAATTATAATTAAAATAATTGAGACGAAACGACCAATTTTAATTTATTCAGAATATCATAAGTTAAGTAGTTACAACAGTAAGTTAGACGTACTATAACAATGCACAATTGAATTAAACCCTTTTACAGAACAAGTTTATCAGTTAAATATAATACGAAGCAAATTTTAATGAAAGAAGTATCTACAGAGGCTTTTTGGAATTACTCGCTTACGAAATACTTGCCGCATCTTTAACGCTCATTTTATTTCAACACTCGCCCTTGATGAAGATACCGTAGATATCTGGTAGTGGACGACTCGTTCACTTCCTGTTGACGTTGTGACGCATACCACATGAAAAAGACCAATGCCGTCCAATTTCCAATATCATATAATGACTCGCACACCCAAGAAATCATTGACTGCGTTAGAAATCGTAGATATCCAAATATCCACACCAAATGTATTTACAAGAAGCAAAAACCTTACCATCAACAAAGCACAGAGAGCCACTTGACAAACCGCCAGCTCTTAAAGCAATTAACGTTAAATTATCTCCTTTGAATTAACAGAACTATATATAGGTCGTTAAGAAAGTGGACCACCCACCTTTAAAAAATACCACCAGATTAGGCCTTCATAAATTCATTAATAAAAAAAGACTTTATTACCTATTATGCTTACGATGCCTGTCTTAATTTCAGTGAATCTAAGCAGCTATCGGTGGTTCTGTGGTAGAGCGCTCGACTGCCAAGCCGAATGGTCTGGGTTCGAAACCTGGGTGGCGCATTTGTTTTTAATCAATAGAGAAACGCTAAATTAGAATTTCTTCGATGCAATAATTTCAATTTCAATTCTATTTCAATTAAACCAAAATTTCCTACTCTATTAAATACGCTTCCAATAAAGCTGAAGGTCTAATTTTCAATAAGGCGTAACAAGTGTCGGTGGTTCTGTGGTAGAACGTCCGCCTGTCAATCAGGAGGTCTCGGGTTCAAATCCCGCCCGATGCGATCGCAAAATGATACTAAGACGAATACCGTGTACAACTGGTGGAAACCCTGCCATTGGACGTTGAGAGGTAGCATTACACTCAGCACTCGGTCCGTCCCAAAGTCATTAAGAAGAAGTTGGAGAGAAAACGCCCATATAAACACAACAGACTGAACATGCACAACCATCATAACACGAACACAACAGACGCAATCGAACAGGCCTCTATATTAACGAATAGACAAATATTATAACGCAATCAAGGAATAAATTAATACCTAAAAAAATGACACTAAGTTTGCTCCAAAAATAAACCATTTCATAAAAGATACTCTACAAAAGCAATTAACAAACATCTTTATTTTATAATTTAATTATCAAAAATATTTTGTGACAGGTCCATCACTACTGTACATTGCCAACTTCTTTTTCAACGATATTTCTAAAAACAAAACAAAAATAATAAAAGGCCATGACTGATACACAAAACAATTCGAAAGACAAGGTAAAATTGAAATCAAAATATATAAACCCTAAGTTGAAAACATGTGAAAGGAAAAACAAAACACCGTAGACGGATTAGTTAGCTCTTTATAAATAAAAACAAACAAACCCAATTGATGAACTGCATCAAACATTTTAATCCGTCAAGAAAACGTTTCAAATAAATTACGAAATAGTAAAAACCCAGCTTCAACCAAATTAAATTACAAGTAAGAGCCCGATGTACGCAACTCGAAATTATCGTTATAAATCCATTACGCCAGAATTTAAATACGCTAAACGCACAATAGATAAAAGTATACGACTGATAACAAAAAACCCGTTCGGTAAAATTTAAAAACCCTTTAACGAAAATATTTTTGATAGAATATTCTCTAGCCAAACAGAACGGCCCAAGTTCGAAACCTGGGCAGAAAATTGTTTATAATCAATAGAGCAGACGCTACATTGAAATTTATTCAATGCAATAATTTAAATTGTACACGTAATCTTGTTCTATTGAAATAAAAGCCAAAATTTAATACTCTTAATTAAAAATATACGTTTCCGATAAAACTGAAGGTCTAATTTTCGATGAAGCGTAATAAGTGTCGGTGGTTCTGTGCCGCAAATTGATCCTAAGACGAATAGGCCTACCGTAAACAATTGGTTAAACCCTGCCATTTGGACATTGAGACGTTTACCGTAACCCTCAGCACTCGTTTCATCACAAGTCAATAAGAAGAAGTAGGAGAGAAGGCACCCATACATACAAAACGCAAACAAAAAACCCAACACCTACCACCGCCATCACACAAACTCAACATTCCGACATTACAATAACAAAATTTCCAATAAAACCGAGTTGAAACCGTCGTGACGATGAGCGTTAACGAAAAGAACATCCAAAACCAACCCAACCACAAATTCGTCCGTTAACGCTCACCTTGATTTGGCCAACTTTCAAACTACAAACACGGAGATTGAAAATAAAACCAATTACTAAACGCAAGCTTGGTGATAACATAAGTAATTGTCAATAAATTTATGTATCTAATTCTTAACATTAGCAAAACCAGAAACCAAACACTTCCTCCCGAAAAGAGTTTTTTGACTAATGAAATTATAGCCAATGAAATTAATCAAGAAAGCACTTACACTAGTTCCGCAAGAAGGTTTTTTATCACTTCGTCTTGCTCAAAAACCTCAAGACTCTGTGACAACATTTCGTCATCGGCTGAACTAACATATTCTCCGTCGTCAGTAATAGCAATTACTTCAGGCAAACTACACATTATAAAAAACAAAAAAATAATAACCAAATTGATACCACACTTGAAATTTTTTTATAAAGGACGTCGAGGTTAAAATCGAGGTGAATATAGCAGGTAACAATTACTTTTTTGGGGAAGAATTGGGAATTTGCGCCCTTATCCCTAATAACGCTTTCATTTCGTCAATTTGAAGAGGTGTCATCCTAAATATATACATTATAAAATTAATCTAAAAGAACCGTCTTCATAAATCAAATCGTAATAATGAACGAGAAAAGTATTACGAATGATATTATAAAAAAATAGAACAAATTGACTTTTGTGATTAGAAAACTGTCAAAAGGCACACCAGGCAATAAAAACCCATAAACCAACTAACAAATACTGCACCTACTGTATAAAATGTAAAACGTTAGCCCATTTAAAAAAAAACAAAATACAAGATTTCTAAACCGAAGACAATAATCTACACCACGTATTTTTTAAGATAATACCAATGGATAACATTTCAAAATACCGAACTATTTACGTTAAAACAGACACTGCTAAATAAGGAAATATTTTAAATTTCATATAGTACTTTTAGCATAAAAACCAAATCGATTAAATTTAATAAATAAAATAAACTAAAAATAAACATTAAAAAGTATCACCCATATCCTTACTTAATTCCATCGACAAAACAGTATGCGTTTTTCTCCAATGAAAAACTACCAATTAAAGTACTGGTTTCCGGACATTCTTCCCACAATTTGTATAAATGTTCTATTGTTTGAAGAGGATCACGGTAAGGAAGAACACCACAATTGAATTTCAAGGCGTTAACTATCATATAACTTGGAACTCCATTTAAATAGCCGAACGCCGCAACCATATTAATTTGATTTTGAAATTCTAATGATTTCTTGAAAAATAATGAGGCCAAAGGAAAAGGCCATTCATTAGAACGATGACCCACAACTCTTTGTAAAACAGCCCACGGGTTATTAACTAGGTCGAACTTTAATTTTCCCATAGACATCCCTATAAAAAAAATTAATCAGCAGAAATAAAAAGTGCATTAAAACTAAACAAAACTCCAAAAACCGTTAACACGTTTTAATTAAACATATGTCCTTTTAAATTTAAAAAGCCATTTAAAAGAAACGATTCTTTTAAATGTCTTTTTTACATTAGCGCTCAAAAACTGCTCAAAAATGACCATCACTGGCCAATACACCCTAAATTCCAAGAAAACATAACACTATCTTATCTCTTCCGCTTAAGGCGAGTTCCTAATTTTAACTGAACCGTTGTATGTATCAGTGGTTCTATGCTAGAACTATTATATCGGCCATTTTTAAATAAAAAGCGCCTTGCCTAGTACTTGTAATGAATCATAACGCAGCTCACGCATTCGCAATTCAACGAAAATGGTACATACTGTATTACCATAACTTTATAATATTTTAATTAAGTATGTATCTTAGGGAAATATTTTACTGAGTTATTCACGGAGTGACGTCATCACGGAAAGAAAAACGCCCCAAGCGACTAGATCTCAGTAAATGTTTTACATTTTAAGAATAAGAAGTGTCATACTTATATTAATATTATAAACTTACGGTATTCCCCAACAGAAAATGGACACTAACGCTACTAATATACACTTTTAAATGTAAAAATAATATTTTCAACACCAGATTGAAAATAAATAAGTATATTAAAATATAATAAAATAAAACTTTATCAACTTACTATTTCAATCGATGAAAGAACGCGCGAACGATAAATACGAATAAGATACTCTACAAGATGCTGAAAATAAACTAAGATACTTCATCCGCGCCCACGCAATATAGTCTTCTTATCCAACACTTCTATTTACCATAATAAATAAAGTCATGTTGTGTGATTGGACGCTGATTAGATAAGCTGTAAGCCAATGTTTGTTAAAAAAAACGTGATTAAAAATATAAAAACAATAAAATAATTTGATGCTGTTATTAGAGATATTCAGCGAACGGTATAAAACTCCAACGGCTAAAAATACACGTGGAAAACAAAAAGTCAACAATGACACTGCTCTCAACGTCGCTTTTGAAGCTTCCAGGCCGTTCGCTAAATCTCTCAAATAAAAAAACCATCTCGAGAAAAACGCAAATAAAATATTTGATAACGTTCAAATATTATCTCCAATATGACCTTTCATTTCTTTCCACATTTCAACCCCCAGACGTTTTTTTCGGTTTTATCCGGAAACTATATAACATCAAACAATACGTAAATTAAATTATAACGTCAAACAACCATGGACAACTTTTTCATTGAAAAATCTGTAATTAATATAATAAAAGGGGGCAGAAGAGGGGGCAGAAGAGGGGGCAGAAGAGGGGGCAGAAGAGGGGGCAGAAGAGGGGGCAGAAGAGGGGGCAGAAGAGGGGGCAGAAGAGGGGGCAGAAGAGGGGGCAGAAGAGGGGGCAGAAGAGGGGGCAGAAGAGGGGGCAGAAGAGGGGGCAGAAGAGGGGGCAGAAGAGGGGGCAGAAGAGGGGGCAGAAGAGGGGGCAGAAGAGGGGGCAGAAGAGGTATGAACGGGAAAAGGTGTTATTTCTGCCGTCGACCCGGCCATTTACAGAATAATTGCCAACAACCAAAGGACGACGAACCAAAAACAGGAGAAAATCTCGAACCACAACCACAGCCACAGGAAATTTCACGTAAGTTACATTTTCCAAAAACAAATGCCGTCCCACATAAGACCGCTTTGAAACTATTTCGAAACGTTTAAAATAGCGTTGAAATTTTTTAAAAGTAAAGTTTATTCCATTTTGTTAAGCATAAAATAAAAGCTGTTTTTATAAGAAGCATATATTTCATTTAGTCACTTTTTAGCCTACATTTTTGGTAATTTGGATACACCAAATACATTGTTAACAAGTATGGTTCCCTATAGTAATATATGTGCATCCCATAATTATTTCCAGGACAAACAAATGAAGAGATGGACGAGGACACAGTACTCGAAGAAGGATGTAATGAATAATATGTAAAAACAATTATTGAATAAAACTGTTTAAAATAATGAACGCTCATTTTCTATAGTAAGCGCAACATTTAAAGCACGGTAACACAAAAAACCGTTTTCGAGGGATATATTATCCCAATTGGCTTTTCTACAGGCTGTTACGGATAAGAGTTCCGAACTTTTATTATGTGTTCAATGGGTCAATACGAATTGAAAATGTCTAATTAACCATGGTCCTAAAATGTACCGTTTAAGAGATACAAGCTTACCAAATTTGACCTAAAAAACACCGAAATTCACGCAAATGTGACATCCTTATTAAGCCTTGATCACAATAGTTGTCTTAAAATGAACGGTTGTTTTTTAGAGATAATAATAATCAGCTATATAGGCTAATACCCAAGGCACCACCTTAAGCCTAAGTCATCATGCGACTTTTGAAGCCCTAAATTAAGGTGGCCGGGTTACAATGCGTAGGAGGGTGGATAATGATAAAAGGATCGCTGAATATCAAAAGATCATTACTATGTCGTCCAGAAGTATGCACCTCCAGATTGTGATTTTACGAAGAAGCTTCAAAAACAAGACTTGTAATAATTTTCGACGTTTAACGGTAACCTAGTCGTGTTTGATAGTACAAAAACCAGCAACAAATAATTAATGGTATTCTTTTATTTATCAAAACAGAACAATTATTGACATTGTTACACGCACCGTTCACATTATTTACAAGAGTTGTTCGAAATGCCCACCTTGAACTCTAATGCACAAACGACAACGTCGTAGAAATGATTGGCGAACGTCTTCCCAGATGTCTGGTGTATTTTGAATTGTCTCACATGCATCGATAATACGCTGGAGCAAGTTGTCGACATCTCGGACCTCTGTTTTATAAACTACGTCTTTCAGATGTCCCCAAAGATAGAAATCACAAGCGTTCAAATCGGGAGATCGTGCTGGCCATGGAATAGTTACTCCTCGTCCTATCCACCTTAAAGGAAATGTCGCATCGAGGTGGTCTCTCACGGCACGGCTGAAATGTCGTGGCGCCCCATCGTGCCAGAACCACATCCGCTGTCTAGTCGCTAACGGAACATCTTCCAGAAGCTCTGGTACGGCTCGTTGCAGAAATACCAGCTACGACTCTCCATTCAATCTTGGCGGAAGGAAATAGGGTCCCACTAAGTTGTCTCTAACAATGCCACACCACACGTTTATCCTTAATTTTTCATAGTGAGCTGCAACCACAGTTCCGTCAGGGTGTTTTTGGCTTCACTGATGGGTATTGTGTAAGTTGAGAATACCATTTCGCGAGAAATTGGCCTCATCGCATGCTAAGATGACGTTTGTGAACTGCGGATCGTCTTGCACTCTGTCCACAATCCACTGACAGAAGTTGCGGCGGTATGGATAGTCGGCTTCGCTTAAGGCTTGAACTTTCTGTAAGTGGTAAGGGTGATGAAGATGACCATGAAAAATCCTTCAGACCATCACGTGACGGGTACTTGCGCAGGAGTCATCATCAAAAATTGTCAGTACCTGAAACATTCCAGATGTTTTTTTCAGTGAAAACACTATGTTATAAACTACATCGCGCAAACAGATTTCAAATAATAACCTGTTCTTCTACGTCGAGTGGAACGTCTCGCACTCCTTCTTGAGAGGGTTGAAGTTGACCAGTTTCTCGTTAACGCCGGTCCACACTTTTGAAAGTTCGTCTATTCGGTAGTCTTCTGTTAGGGAAAGTTTCTTGGTACAATCGTCGGGCTTCATCTCCTCTTCCTTCGGCTCGTCCGTACATCAAGTGCATGTCAGCGTATTCCATGTTGGTAAAATGCGCCATCATTATCGAAAGTCCGATGTCGAAGTAAGTACATTTCCAAATTAACGGGTTTTTTTTTTAACGAAAATTGCAACATCACTAGAACATCATTTACGATTGAACGTGTTGATTAAAAAATGATTTGTAAATGTATTCACAAAACCCACTTACTTGCCGTAGCTTTGACTGTACGAATTTTCCACCCCCGCCTCTTCCATCCGAGTTATTTCTGGCTTCGGGTACTGCGAATTTTTTGCTCTTGCAAGTCACAGGAGCTATATGAAGGCTGCCAGTAAAGTAAACAACTTGAAGATTAAGTTTAGGTAGTACGTGGATAAAATATACTAAAGAAACACTGTCTTTGAAAATAAACATTATAAACGAACCAATACACAGCTCCAAAGATCTACGAAATAAAACCGAGGCGTGCCTTCAAAACGAAAAAAGCTAGGGCGCACCAGACAAAACGGAAAAACCGTGCCTTTAAAAATTACGCCAAGGCAGCCCCGATCCGTCTAGACCTGCATGAAAATGAGAAAAGTAAAATATAATTCGACGTTTAAACACAAATATGAAAAGGAAAATTCTAATGAAGATTACTTACTCGATTTAGCAAAAAGGGGATATCTTGTTAGAATACAAAGTAAAGCCGTCAGCACAAAGCAAGGCCGTCAGCACAAAGCAAGGTCATCAGCACGAAGCAAGGTCGTCAGCACAAAGCAAGGTCGTCAGCACAAAGCAAGGTCGTCAGCACAAAGCAAGGTCGTCAGCACAAAGCAAGGCCGTCAGCACAAAGCAAGGCCGTCAGCACAAAGCAAGGCCGTCAGCACAAAGCAAGGCCGTCAGCACAAAGCAAGGCCGTCAGCACAAAGCAAGGCCGTCAGCACAAAGCAAGGCCGTCAGCACAAAGCAAGGCCGTCAGCACAAAGCAAGGCCGTCAGCACAAAGCAAGGCCATTCCACAAAAAGGCAAAAGTTTTAAGAAATACCTCATTAAAATTAACATTTTTTTTATAAATACATATGCTTTTATGGTACGAAAAATATGATTCTCTATAACAGGTTTCGTAACGATCTCGAAAAGCTTTATTCGCAAACGCCAAATCTAATTGACAATGATAATCGGTGG
This sequence comes from Leiobunum rupestre, assembly GCF_980474605.1. Lineage (NCBI taxonomy): Eukaryota > Metazoa > Arthropoda > Arachnida > Opiliones > Sclerosomatidae > Leiobunum > Leiobunum rupestre. Next base: position 387,627 of record NC_143394.1, read on the forward strand.
AATATTTATCCACAAGACCTGGTAAAAGAGATATGCCAAATGGTTCAAAAAACGTCGTTAACGCCGTCTGACATTTAAAAAAGTTAATATTAAAGTCCCCAACAACAACCGTTGGAACCAAAGAATCGTACTTAACATCAAACAAAGGATTAAAATCTTCAAAAACTGTTCTTAAACTTGCTCCGGGAGACTTGTACAACAGTATTAAAGCAATGGCCTCATTATAAATAGAAACATTCAACCAACAACGTTCAACATGAGCATTTCTGAAAGGTCTATCTCTTCTCAAAACTCGGCCATCAAACTCATTTAAAATGTTTTTAGCCCTTTCCTTTAAATAAATAGACGATCCAAAAGCCTTTCTGCACGCCGTTCTTGCTAAAGATATAGCACCGACTTCCCTAAAGGATGGCACACTCATGCTATCTGTCTCTTTTTTCCATGTCTCAACGAAACATAATAATTCACTCCCTAATATTACATTGTCGGCTAAAATATCGGCTAAATGAGCATTTAACGACTGTACGTTATGAATATAAATACACACCTTCCTTTCTAAAAAAGGCAAAGCAATACGTTTAGTTTCACGTAACCTTTTGAGTTCCAATTCAACAACATCGTTTTTAGGGGCATTTGGAACTTGAAACTTACCATCAATATACAAACCAGAAGCTGATTTTGCTCTACTACAAGCCACGTACAAGTGAGACTTTTGTAACTTTTTCGATGGCTGACAGTGCACTACAACCGACGTGTACGTATCACCTTGGCTTTTGTGTATAGTAATGGCTTCGGAAATAACGAGAGGAAATTGTTTCCTAGTCACCGAAATGTTTTGTTGCTTCCATTTCCTCGAAAACGTTTTAGTAACTTTCTCAACGGGTGTCCATAACCTGCTAAAATCATTAACTTTATACAACCCATAGCTTCTTTGTCTTAGTTTTTTACCAACATCGTTGTCATCAAATTCCAACCAAACCCTAAACGGAAATTGAATTCGTTTCTAATTCTGCCATACTCAATTTTCCTTAACCAGCCCGTTGCCCCATTCGTCAGTCCGTCCGAGGTGTCAACGTTGTTAGTCATCATATATCTTACATCGCAAGCTAATGTATCGGACGTCGCCAGTGTAGCAACTTTGGTTAAAATATCACTTTTTACCCTAGGACTCAAATCTCCGTTGACCACATCGACTGCAAACGAAGAAGCCTTTTCAGTTTCCATCCTAGAAAGTTTCTCCGAGTTGAACCGATTTACTTCAACATTAGTGGCGAAAAGATGGATCGCATCAACTGGAGGTGTACGTTCAGCACATACCTCCAAACTATCAAAAAGTTGTACATCGTTCGAAGACATTTGACCAACTGCCATTCTGTTTAACGCTTCTGCGAAAATTTTATCGTCTTTCTGTCTCATAATTTCATCTAATTCAGAAAATTGGAATTGGTCCCAAATAGGATTATCGATCAGCGAAGTGTAGACGTTATCAAACTCATTCTGATTTTGAAATGCAAAAGAATCACACACCGGGCGAAGTTGATTAAAATCGCCAACAAGTAAAACGGACACGCCACCAAAATAGTCGGGACACCCCATAATTTCCTGCAACCTAGCGTTGACTCGATGAAAGACTTTCGACCCAACCATTGATATTTCATCTATTATTAATAATTTTAATTGACCATAAAGCAACCTACACTTGTGCAGAATTTCACTTTCTAACCTTGAGATATTTCCCGCAAATTGACTTACCGGTAGGCTAAATGTACTATGTAAAGTTGCACCACCAATATTAAAAGCCGCTTTTCCCGTAGGAGCGCATCTAATAACCTTTGCTTCTAATGGATTAGATCCTGGTTGTTTGTTATAAAATCTAGTAACTGATTCGTAAATTGCACTTATCAAAAGGCTTTTCCCAACACCGGCACCTCCCGTTACAAACAGACGCAAAGGACTTTCCTTCGTTTTTACATGGAACAGGACCTGGTAAAAAATCTCCCTTTGCTTGGAATTTAACTTACGAAGAATATCATAATATTCTGAATCGTCCACTAAAGTAACTGAGGGTGAAACGGTTCTGTCAGTATTACCATCAACAACCTCCCTATTGATGTCACCTACAGCATCTTGCTCGGTATTCACTAGGAAATCGAGATCAACCCCGACCACTAATTTATCGACTTCATTTTGGTGTTCTAATTCCGGTTGAATATTAGTCAAATCGGGTTCAACCAATTCATTCTCAAAATCTTCTAAAGCCTTCTCAAATGCTAACTCGTCAAACTCATTGTTAAATTCTTTTCTTACTTCGTTAATATTTTCTAAGTTTACCTCATACTCTGTTTTAAAGTCCTTCCCCAAAATATCTACATTTTCATCACGCCAAGGCACAAATAACATTATTTGCTCCCGATAAAAATTATCCGGATCTTTAATTAAACTAAAATGTCTGTGTCGGATAATTTTAGACCGACCTCGTTTTCTAACAAACCCAGAATCACCTTTTAACTTCAACCAGTTACCACACGATACGCCATCACAACTTCCGTCAACCTCATCATCGTGCATTTGGGCAGGAGTAGGTTTACGACTTTTGGCATATTCATACCAACCCGAAAACTGCGCTAACGTCATGGCCTCCATTACATCTGGCCTCTGTACATAATGGTCCACCAAACCACAGGAAAACACATCAATACTGTCCTCCGGCAACTCACGAAGCTCCGTACTAGTTTTAAGAATGCGCACACGATTCTGTGGCAAATTCGTGTTAATGAAAATACAAGATCTACTACTCCTTGATACTGGAATTTGTAAACTACTATAAGCAGCTTCCTGCGCACTAACTTCGTGAGCATTTAAAAACTTGTTAGCTATAATTTTTAATTTTTCCTTTACAGTACATTTATCTTTTTTCGCTTCTTTCGCAGCGTCACGTAAAAGCATTGACACTCCACGTTGCGACTTTCCGATAAATGAAACAATATACATAACACAGGCGTATGCGTCGAGAACAAACTGAACATCTATATTGGCTTGCCAAAGGCGCAAAATATCCTTATTATAGGGATTCACTCTGGTATCTTTCGGGTCTCTTTTCAATAAAACAGTTTTCTTTTTTAAAGCGTATGTTACAGCTGAAATGTATTCGACCTCCGTCATTTTAAATTTGATTAGCAGCTCCTCAAATGTATCGACCCAAAAATCGGCTTCCTTCGACTGCAAAGTATCGTAAAGCAATTTACTATTTTTTTTGCACTTGAATTCTTCTCCTGGTGCTCCAACCTTCCTAAGTTTTGGATCGTACCCTACGGTACGAGGCATTGGTGGAAAGGGAATTCCAAAACGACAAACAGAAATATTTTTCACTTTCTTTCTGCACGTTGTCGTGTGTCTATGCATTTGTAATTTGGTCAAAGCATTCAGATTTTCATTACCGAGATCAGCAGCGCAAACTATTATTTTATCAATAAAGTCTTCTATTACCATCGCATTAGACAAATCGTCCTTCAGTTTCGGTGCCCCTTTTATCCATATAGGCCCATGTTGATGGGGAGAACCTCTTTGCTGTATTTCAACCCTAAAGTAGTAATCTTCAATGATACCCAGAGGACCTAATTTCTGAAGAGCTTTAAGTAGAGCTCGAAAACGATGATCAAAATAACGAGCGCAAGTAACGGGATCTTCCTGAATTAATTTAGCTTTTTCGGCGTAAGTTAAATTTAACAGTTCGGGAACCTCTAAAATTCGTTGACCAGAAGTCACGCGCAAAACGTTTATAAGTTCAGGCCACCTACTTTCGGCAGCAGAAAGCGTTATAAAAAGGGTTGGAATACCCAATTGTCTAATCATGGCCAACATTTCCTTCTGCCTGTGTTGCCAATAAGAAGGAGACGACTGTAACCTCTCAAGCACTCTAAAACCATCATCCTCTTTGACAAGCGTGTCAAGAGCACCTTCACTCACAAGATGCCCAGCTGTATAATTCGAACCATCCTTTTTTTTAGATTTCCTCATGCAAACCTGGATAGCTTGACTCACTTTCAATGTTTCCAATTTCACAAAAGAATAAAAAAGTTTCGAAGAGTTCTTCGCGCATCTGCGATCAGAATTACGAATCTCCCACTTAACAATATCCCCATAGCTTCCTTTAACTTTAAGTTCTCTTTTCTGACCAACGTAAATACTTGGAAACGACAATTCTTCGGCGTCCTCATCCAACAACAGAGACATCGGTTTCTGCCCTTCTCCAGGAGCAAATTTAACATGCAAAGTACTCGTTGGCAAGAAATCAGCCGACGATACCAATAACGTATCTTGATTTCCAACTGGCACGGAATCAACCAAATCGGGTTCATTCCAGAAACCATCGCTGTCTCTATCGGCCTCACACGTCAACAAATCAGCATTACGCTCTCTTGTTTGCTGATCAATTTCATCAACAACAAAGTCAAGCTCTTCTTGAAGTGGGTCCAATATTCTTCTGTTTATTGCGATTTCATGCTTCTGATACAACGGAGATGTTACTAAAACATTAAGTGCCGCCATAATTTTTTTAGGTCTAACTGTTTCATACATAAACGGCGACTTGTATTGCATTCTTCTCATAAATTCAATCTGAATAGTATCCGTGTCACGGGGCAACCTGGGTAAAACAGATACCGTAGACTCAATATTGATTGGCACATTGACAACATTCCCCTTAATTCCTCTTTGTTGATCACATCCCAACCTTCTAATTTGCATAAAAGGTATTCTTGGTGATATCATTCTTTCTTCTAAATTCGATATATCAACTAACTCGTCTGGAATGGAGTGAAACACAAAACCGTTTTCGGGACTAAATTTTGGTACTTGTTTTTTCTTTACAGCCAAATTGCAAGCGCTGCACAGAAAAACCACTTCGGCCAGTTCGCGTGGTTGAATATCAGGCACAGACAAAAATATATTGGACTTTACTAAACTTCCAGATGCTCTAAAAAAAAGATTTGAACAACCTTCACATTTCCAAGTCGGTCCTTCTTTGATGGCCTTAAAATAAACGTCTTCAATATACAATGAACTAGCCCTCCTTTCTGCCACAGAAACTCGATTTGTAGCACGTTCCGTAATCCTATGCGCAACGTCCTGCCGCTTGGCAACTTTCTCTTGACGGTTTTGAACACGTTCTGCCTCAACGTATGCGGAGTCCTGACGCTTAGTAGCCATCGCTTCTCGTTTTTGAACACGTTCTGCCTCAACGTATGCGGAGTCCTGACGCTTAGTAGCCATCGCTTCTCGTTTTTGAACACGTTCTGCTTCAACGTAATCGGAGTCCTGACGCTTAGCAGCCTTCGCTTGTCGGTTTTGAACACGTTCTGCCTCAACGTATTCAGAGTCCTGACGCTTAGTAGCCATCGCTTCTCGTTTAAGAACACGTTCAGCCTCAACGTATGCGGAGTCCTGACGCTTAGTAGCCATCGCTTCCCGTTTTTGAACACGTTCTGCTTCAACGTAATCGGAGTCCTGACGCTTAGCAGCCTTCGCTTGTCGGTTTTGAACACGTTCTGCCTCAACGTATGCGGAGTCCTGACGCTTAGTAGCCATCGCTTCTCGTTTTTGAACACGTTCTGCTTCAACGTAATCGGAGTCCTGACGCTTAGCAGCCCCCGCTTGTCGGTTTTGAACACGTTCTGCCTCAACGTATTCAGAGTCCTGACGCTTAGTAGCCATCGCTTCTCGTTTTAGAACACGTTCTGCCTCAACGTATTCAGAGTCCTGACGCTTAGTAGCCATCGCTTGTCGGTTTTTAGCACGTTCTGCCTCAACGTAATCGGAGTCCTGACGCTTAGTAGCCTTCGCTTGTCGGTTTTTAGCACGTTCTGCCTCAACGTATTCGGAGTCCTGACGCTTAGTAGCCTTCGCTTGTCGGTTTTTAGCACGTTCTGCCTCAACGTATTCGGAGTCCTGACGCTTAGCAGCCTTCGCTTGTCGGTTTTTAGCACGTTCTGCCTCAACGTATTCAGGGTTCGGACACTTAGCAGCTTGGCTTTCACCAACCGGAATTTCAACACCGTCATTTCCATCAATCGCTCTTCCAGGAATTTCTGGTATTTCATCCACTAAAAACAATTCGTCATTTACATCAGGTACTGCCTCAAGAAGATTCCCCGCGGATATTTGAACAGACACCAAACTATCATTTTCATATACACATAAATTAGTAAATGGGATGTTAGACGCATTGGCTATTTTCTGAGCTGCTAAGAATTTCCTCCTTTCATTTTCCTTCCTCCGAAATTCGGGATCCGCCCTTCGTTCTCTCATCCTATCTCTAGCTTTACGCTTTCTTAGTTCCTCTTTAGATAAACCCTCGTCTCCTGCCATTAAATATCTAAATTTTAGAACTTATTTTAAAATACTAGACCAATTTCAATTAATGCAGAAATAATAACTTACCTGGCAAAAAATATTAAGCCATACAACTATTTTAAGTGCCTTCCAAGGAATGTTGCCATACATATTAATTTTCAGTGCCAACCAAATAACAATACCGAAAAATCCCAATATAAACTATTTCACAAAACATTATCAACAAAACAATATCACCCAAAAGCTTAACACAATCAAAAAATTAAAATATGCCAAACTTCGGAGCCAAAACCACCAATAGAAAGATATGTAATAAGCCAGACGATCAGGGCTCAGAACAAAAATATGCAAAATAAAAAAAATATATAATAATAACCTAATCGATTAGGCTTCAAAGGCAAAAGAACGAATAGAAAAAATATATAATAATAACCTAATCGATTAGGCTTCAAAGGCAAAAGAACGAATAGTAAAATATATAATAGAAACCCAATCGATCAAGCTTCAGAGACAAAATAACGAATAAACAAATATGATAAAAACCCAATCGATCAAGCTTCAGAGGCAAAATAACGAATAGAAAAATATATAGTTGTAACCCAATCAATCAGGCTTCAAAACCAAAATATGCAGTAGAAAAATATATAATAATAAGCCAATCAGTCAGGCTTCAGAGCCTAAATATGCAATAGAAAAATATTTCATAATAACACATTCGATCAGGCTTCACAACCAAAAACGCAATAGAAAACTATATAATAAACCCAATCGATCAGGCTTCAGAGCCTAAATATGCAATAGAAAAATATTTAATAATAACACATTCGATCAGGCTTCACAGCCAAAAAGGCAATAGAAAAATATATAATAATAACACATTCGATCAGGCTTCACAGCCAAAAAGGCAATAGAAAAATATATAATAATAACACATTCGATCAGGCTTCACAGCCAAAAAGGCAATAGAAAAATATATAATAATAACACATTCGATCAGGCTTCACAGCCAAAAAGGCAATAGAAAAATATATAATAAACCCAATCGATCAGGCTTCAGAGCCAAAATAACAAATGGAAAAATATTTAATAAACCCAATCAATCGGGCTACAGAGCCAGAATAACAAATGGAAAAATATTTAATAAACCCAATCAATCGGGCTTCAGAGAATCAATCCAAACACCAACACCAATAAAAAAATTAATAGCAAAAAACCAAACACACCTTACCCTTGACAAAGCACAGAAAAGGCACTGAATTTTAAATATTAAACGCCAAACCAACACCACCGCAAAAATACAACAGTATCACAAATTTAAGTCGATAAGAATAAGCATTAATAAATTACGAACTTTCGACCTAGTTATAATCAAACCGCAGAGCTTGAAAATGCGACGTATACACTTTGAAGGTTCCGTCAAAAATTATCCTTTCCCAAACGTAAAGGTTCTCAAAACATTAATACACAAAAAATAAGTAAAAAGGTTCCTCCAAAAAATGAACCATTTTGCGGAAGAAGTAAATAATTTTAAAAGAATAAAAGATAAAACAAATATACAACCGCAAAAATAAAACGTCAAATAATAGAAGAAACAATCTTAAACTCCATTCATTAAAATAAAACGTCAAATAATAGAAGAAAAAAATCTTTAACTCCATTCATTAAAAAAACCCTAAACAAAAGTATCAAATTGAAATAAAGCAACTTATTATATTAAACAAGATTAAGTCTTTATAATTTTTTCGTAAAAAAACCACATTAGGCCTTCACAATTTCATTCGTAAAAAAATTCAAGACTTTGTTAACTATTATGCTTACAATGAGTGTCTTATTTGCAGAATAGCTTGAAGTTATCGTTGGTTCTGTGGTAGAGAAATTAGAATTTCTTCGATGCAATAATTTCAATTTCAATTCTATTTCAATTAAACCAAAATTTCGTACTCTATTAAATACGCTTTCGATAAAGCTGAAGGTCTAATTTTCAATAAGGCGTAACAAGTGTCGGTGGTTCTGTGGTAGAACGTCCGCCTGTCAATCAGGAGGTCTCGGGTTCAAATCCCGCCCGATGCGATCGCAAATTGATACTAAGACGAATACCGTGTACAACTGGTGGAAACCCTGCCATTGGACGTTGAGAGGTAGCATTACACTCAGCACTCGGTCCGTCCCAAAGTCATTAAGAAGAAGTTGGAGAGAAAACGCCCATATAAACACAACAGACTCAACATGCACATCCATCAGAACACAAACACAACAAATTCAACACTCACAACCTACGCATAAACATTACAAAAACCGTAATACACCAAACCGTCACGACGGTGAGCGAAAAAACACCATCCAAACCAAACCGCAAATGCATCCGTTAACGCTCACCGTCACACGGTGGTTTTGCCAACCCTTTGAGAAACTGCGTACGCAGTGATTACACTTTGCACCGAAAATGCGAACGCGTTCGCAGTCCTGACAGACAGACACACCCACAGACCCACCCACAGACCCACCCACAGACAGACACGGTCGTTGTATAACCCCTCCTAGGGGACTTTGTCCCCTCGGAGAGGTAACTAGCTTTAAAGAAAAATTAACGTGTATAAAGCGATTGTCGAACCTAGTTCACCTGGTTTAACACGCGTATGGATTCTAGTCAAGTTGTGGGCTAGCCAGGGGAATCTGGTAACCGATCAACCTAAAATATTTGTTAATTGTTCCAGAGTATAAAATATAGAAAAGCGTCTCTTCCTTATCCCGTAATGTAAAAATTTGGTCACCCGGTTTTTTGTTACGAGCGCGTAGGAGGAGCAGACGATCAGTTTCGGTAGTTCCAAATACACGATGTCACCACTTAAAAAAAAATTATCAACGTATCGGAACAGTGGAATTTGAAAATCCATGAAACAATCATCAGTTAAATGAAGAGAGATGAGTATACTTGGTGCATAAATATTCGGTATTTTGGTTTTTCAGCTGGTCGTTTTTCACATTCTACAGCCACAATGCCGAACTGAAAGTTTTAAAGTAAGTAAATATACAAGAATAGGCTTATCTTATAAAAACGCGTATTCAATAGTCTTTATTCTTCGGAAAGTTAAAAAAATAAACGATTATTTTATTTTTTAGTTGATGTACAATATCACGCTGAACAATACATTTTTTTTATAAACCTAAAAGAATCAAATATTTTTAGTCACAATTAAAAGTTAGAACTTAATTATATCATCTATAACATAATTATAAGTATTTCTAATCGTAAAACAATTAATAAGCAGGTTTAATTAACATATTTTTAATGGGGGGAAGAATGTGAGTATTTGTGACGTAATTTCTTCTTTCTTATTGTAACTCTTTGTTACGAGGGGATGACTGTCGAAAAAGTACAACGTTTTCCTAGTCGAGATACTAATTACCTATCATTAACGTTGACATTAAGTTAACCAAATATTACCAAAAATTATAATTTAGGGAAATACTAGAACGCGAAAAATTTCAAATAATAAAAAACTTTCAATATTTAAAAAGGAAATTAAAATCACAAAACCATAAAATATAAGCCTGAACATTAATTGGACAAAATCCCTATTCAACTGATTGGGTTGGTAGTGGAATTTCATATAGTTCCGATGATGATAGACAACACATGAGTACCCTCTTCATTGCGCGCTGTCAGGTGAATAGAAAATGTGGAGGTTTAAATAATACACGTTTACGCGGAGAAGTGGCGATACCTGGCCAGTAAACACCCGTTAGGGTGTCTGGGAGAGAAATTAAAGTCATACATGGGAACACAGGCGCCATCTGGCAATAGTTGGGCGTACATATAAAATAGTTAACACTGTCAGTTTTTACACACAATCCCTATGTAGACTTTATGGAAATTCTGGTGCTAATTTTGATACAGGGTGAATGTTTTATATCGGGTTTGATTATTTACTGTGTTGGACATTTTCTGGTGCGAATCTGCATGCAGGGTGAATGTTTTATTCGGACTGTGGTTTTTGAAATCTGGGACAGGGTGAATGTTTTATATCGGACTGTGGTTTTGAAATCTGGGACATTTAATTGTCTTATTCGATACTATTTTTTTGCACAGGGTGAATGTTTTATATCGGGCTGTAATTATTTACTGTGTTGTGGACTTTATGGAAATTCTGGTGCTAATTTTGATCAGGGTGAATGTTTTATATCGGTCTGTGGTTATTTACTATGTTAGACGCTTTCTGGTGCGAAATTTGATACAGGGTGAATGTTTTATATCGAACTGTGATTATTTGCTTTGTTGGAGACTTTCTGGAGCTAATTTTGATAAAGGTGAATTTTTTATATCGGACTGTGATTATTTGCTTTGTTGGAGACTTTCTGGAGCAAATTTTGATATAGGTGAATTTTTTGTATCGGACTGTGATTATTTGCTTTGTTGGAGACTTTCTGGAGCTAATTTTGATAAAGGTTAATTTTTTATATCGGACTGTGATTATTTGCTTTGTTGGAGACTTTCTGGAGCAAATTTTGATATAGGTGAATTTTTTATATCGGACTGTGATTATTTGCTTTGTTGGAGACTTTCTGGAGCTAATTTTGATAAAGGTGAATTTTTTATATCAGACTGTGATTATTTGCTTTGTTGGAGACTTTCTGGAGCTAATTTTGATAAAGGTGAATTTTTTATATCGGACTGTGATTATTTGCTTTGTTGGAGACTTTCTGGAGCAAATTTTGATATAGGTGAATTTTTTGTATCGGACTGTGATTATTTGCTTTGTTGGAGACTTTCTGGAGCTAATTTTGATAAAGGTGAATTTTTTATATCGGACTGTGATTATTTGCTTTGTTGGAGACTTTCTGGAGCAAATTTTGATATAGGTGATTTTTTTATATCGGACTGTGATTATTTGCTTTGTTGGAGACTTTCTGGAGCTAATTTTGATAAAGGTGAATTTTTTATATCGGACTGTGATTATTTGCTTTGTTGGAGACTTTCTGGAGCTAATTTTGATAAAGGTGAATTTTTTATATCAGACTGTGATTATTTGCTTTGTTGGAGACTTTCTGGAGCTAATTTTGATACAGGGTGAATGCTTTATTCGGACTGTGATTATTTGCTTTGTTGGAGACTTTCTGGAGCTAATTTTGATAAAGGTGAATTTTTTATATCGGACTGTGATTATTTGCTTTGTTGGAGACTTTCTGGAGCAAATTTTGATAAAGGTGAATTTTTTGTATCGGACTGTGATTATTTGCTTTGTTGGAGACTTTCTGGAGCTAATTTTGATAAAGGTGAATTTTTTATATCGGACTGTGATTATTTGCTTTGTTGGAGACTTTCTGGAGCAAATTTTGATATAGGTGAATTTTTTATATCGGACTGTGATTATTTGCTTTGTTGGAGACTTTCTGGAGCTAATTTTGATAAAGGTGAATTTTTTATATCGGACTGTGATTATTTGCTTTGTTGGAGACTTTCTGGAGCTAATTTTGATAAAGGTGAATTTTTTATATCAGACTGTGATTATTTGCTTTGTTGGAGACTTTCTGGAGCTAATTTTGATACAGGGTGAATGCTTTATTCGGACTGTGATTATTTGCTTTGTTGGAGACTTTCTGGAGCTAATTTTGATAAAGGTGAATTTTTTATATCGGACTGTGATTATTTGCTTTGTTGGAGACTTTCTGGAGCAAATTTTGATATAGGTGAATTTTTTGTATCGGACTGTGATTATTTGCTTTGTTGGAGACTTTCTGGAGCTAATTTTGATAAAGGTGAATTTTTTATATCGGACTGTGATTATTTGCTTTGTTGGAGACTTTCTGGAGCAAATTTTGATATAGGTGAATTTTTTGTATCGGACTGTGATTATTTGCTTTGTTGGAGACTTTCTGGAGCTAATTTTGATAAAGGTGAATTTTTTATATCGGACTGTGATTATTTGCTTTGTTGGAGACTTTCTGGAGCTAATTTTGATAAAGGTGAATTTTTTATATCAGACTGTGATTATTTGCTTTGTTGGAGACTTTCTGGAGCTAATTTTGATACAGGGTGAATGCTTTATTCGGACTGTGATTATTTGCTTTGTTGGAGACTTTCTGGAGCTAATTTTGATAAAGGTGAATTTTTTATATCGGACTGTGATTATTTGCTTTGTTGGAGACTTTCTGGAGCAAATTTTGATATAGGTGAATTTTTTGTATCGGACTGTGATTATTTGCTTTGTTGGAGACTTTCTGGAGCTAATTTTGATAAAGGTGAATTTTTTATATCGGACTGTGATTATTTGCTTTGTTGGAGACTTTCTGGAGCAAATTTTGATATAGGTGAATTTTTTGTATCGGACTGTGATTATTTGCTTTGTTGGAGACTTTCTGGAGCTAATTTTGATAAAGGTGAATTTTTTATATCGGACTGTGATTATTTGCTTTGTTGGAGACTTTCTGGAGCAAATTTTGATATAGGTGAATTTTTTATATCGGACTGTGATTATTTGCTTTGTTGGAGACTTTCTGGAGCTAATTTTGATAAAGGTGAATTTTTTATATCGGACTGTGATTATTTGCTTTGTTGGAGACTTTCTGGAGCTAATTTTGATAAAGGTGAATTTTTTATATCAGACTGTGATTATTTGCTTTGTTGGAGACTTTCTGGAGCTAATTTTGATACAGGGTGAATGCTTTATTCGGACTGTGATTATTTGCTTTGTTGGAGACTTTCTGGAGCAAATTTTGATATAGGTGAATTTTTTATATCGGACTGTGATTATTTGCTTTGTTGGAGACTTTCTGGAGCTAATTTTGATAAAGGTGAATTTTTTATATCAGACTGTGATTATTTGCTTTGTTGGAGACTTTCTGGAGCTAATTTTGATACAGGGTGAATGCTTTATTCGGACTGTGATTATTTGCTTTGTTGGAGACTTTCTGGAGCTAATTTTGATAAAGGTGAATTTTTTATATCGGACTGTGATTATTTGCTTTGTTGGAGACTTTCTGGAGCAAATTTTGATATAGGTGAATTTTTTGTATCGGACTGTGATTATTTGCTTTGTTGGAGACTTTCTGGAGCTAATTTTGATAAAGGTGAATTTTTTATATCAGACTGTGATTATTTGCTTTGTTGGAGACTTTCTGGAGCTAATTTTGATACAGGGTGAATGCTTTATTCGGACTGTGATTATTTGCTTTGTTGGAGACTTTCTGGAGCTAATTTTGATAAAGGTGAATTTTTTACATCGGACTGTGATTATTTGCCACCTGAAGTGGATTTTCCGGCACAACCAACAGAGGTACAGAGGTAAACTATTATTTTCGGATTGTATGGCACCTTTTTCAACCAGAAACCGTTGAGATTTTTTCGGTTCCAATTTTGTCTAGGTTAATTACTAGTGTTAGTGCACTACTACTACTCGAGCCATGAAACCTCCGGGACTAGTGGCCATTTTCATGGGAAAATCTTACTATTCCCTCTCTGATTATTCTCGATTTCGCTAAGATAGGATGATAAAGGCTATTACTGAAGCGTCTATTAACACTAAAATTTCTCAAAATAATAAATAAGGGTCATTCCACGTCAAATCGAGAGGTTGGGAGGCACTACTTCGCCGATTTTTATATAATTTTTTGTGTCAAAGTAGGCTTGAAATAATGACAATTTCCGAAATTTGGGCCCTCTATCGGTAAAAATGGCCGTTTTATGATTTATTGAAATTTGGCCACCACGAAGGCTTCGCGACCCCACAAATTCAAATATTTGACCATAGCTGGCAGTGAAATTGCCCAATACTAATAGAAATAAGTCACTTACATTATGGTTTTGGATTTTAATTGTGTTTTTTTTAATTACAATTTGAATATTAAATGAAATGTAATGTTAAAATTGTAATATATATAAATAAAAAACATATACATTTTAATTTATCTATTTTAATTACAATTTCATCAATAAGTTTCATTGAGTATAATTTAAGAGATTAGTTCATTTGCTTCTCACTTGATGTAGTGACGAGAGTAGTAAAATATAAATCGCTTTTACGGGCGAATTTCAAGCCGCAATTTTTGATGTTTCACCAAATTTTGTTAAAAACAACCAAGTTTACATCCAAAATTTATAGCTATGGCCGAATTTATCGATGATGAACTACTCCCTTCGGAATCTACACTCGGTAACGGTTGTACTATTGGTAATGTAGTAAATGACGCAAAAAAATGTAGCAAGTTTTGGAGCCAAGGCTTCGCGAGTCTTAATATCCGACTTGTCGAACGAATCCAATGAACTACTCTCTCTACGAGTTAATTTTAAACTGGACGACCCCGATATGAGTATTGGCTTTCACCACAAGACGGTTCTTTTAACAAAATTTTCTTGGCTGCAAAAAAAATGCTGTAATCCGTTTGATTTACATAAAACTCCAGTCAAAAATGAATTGCGAGAAATATCAATAAGCATGTCAAAACTTTGGTCAGGATTATCTCAAAACTAATTTTGCTTGGTTGGAAACTTTGTCAAAGAGTTCCAAAATACACATGAAAAATGTCTGTTTTTACACACAATCCTAGGGATTTGTGTGTATTTGTTTCACGTACAGTGTAGCCGATGCCGATGCCACCGATGCCGCCGTATCGCGCATATCTCTTGAATAGTTAGGTCTAGAAAAGTCAAATGTACATACCTCGGCATCGATAGCCTTTCATATTTTTTTTTAAATCGGAGCCCTAGAAGTTGTGAAAATGCCCAGTTTACTATTTTCGGTGGTTTCGCTTTGTGTGGTAGATATTTAATTTAAAATTAAGTCCGATAACGTTAAAAATATTTTTGCTTAGGTTATATCAGTAAATATTAAATTTAAGTATAGTTTCCACGGTAATTTACGGGACCCCTATTTTCGCGGTTTTATATTTTCACCTAAAATTCTACATAACGTTCCTTAATTTAAGTCCGATTTTCACAAGAGTTATATTTTTGAATAGCTGTGGTTTCCATATAACCTAGAATTGCAATTACGTTGCTTAATTTTAATTCCAAGTAAGGTTTTTTTGGGCAGCGTATACGGACCACCACAGCTTCCGACATTGTAAAACGGCGTGCTTATAGAGGTCTACCCGCGAGTTTCCCTCTCGCAAGATTCAAGTCCGTTCGCGCCGCGCTTTCAACTTATGACCAGAAGTAAAAATGAGTGTGACACTCAACGTTTGCGCAGAAGTAGCAATTAAGTGTGACACTCAACGTTTGCGCAGAAGTAGCAATTAAGTGTGACACTCAATGTGTGACCAGAAGTAACCAATAAGAGTGACACTCAACGTGTGACCATAAGTAACAAATAAATGTGATACTCAACGTCTGACCAGAATTATCAAATAAGTATAAGTGCAAATAAGTATGGCCGTGGATATATATTGGTTATGTCACCGGAGTTGCCGGCTGCTGTGAATAGCTCAAACAAACTTAACACATCAGGAGGGTTGTGTGTATTCCGACCGTCGTACGTCTTGTTCACTATGAATCCGTAAATACATGAAGGACATTAGCGTAATAAATCGTTTTCTTTTTAGTGTAACTATCCTTTCTAGTTTTTTTGGAAGGGGAAACCGAAGAGCTAAAATTTGTTTAGAAAGAATTGTATTAGAAACGTCCTACCGTTGCGCAAATTAGTGTTACCGTTTGATAAAACTAATTTGCACAAATAGTTTTCATAGAAATAAAACTAAGTTAATCTATTTTGTATCAAAAATCGCTTTGGAACCACAAGCTGGCAAGCCAAAATATACCTCTCCTCGAATGAGTTTCCCCCTGGTCATATTAACCACTGGACACGGTACCCAACGATATGCGCGTCCTCCTAAAAACGTAGTCCAGGTCCTATGCTGACCGGTAGAATATTGTATAAAATAATTAAAATAAATATTACAAATATTATTGCCTTAAATAAATTTCAAATATCAATAGAACAAAAACCAACTTTAGACCAAAAACGTTATTAAATTAACAAAGCGACAAATATGAGAAATAGAAAATACAAAATTAACAATTATTAGAAGGCTCACGTTACGTAAAATATGCGTGCGAGAAACTATCAAATTTATATGGAAAACAAAAGTTAAAGCGAACACAAAACTATAAGTTAAAGCACTAATAACAAGTTGGCAAGCCAAAATATACCTCTCCTCGGAAGAATTGTCCCTAGTGGTATTAATCTCTCGAGATAACCCTTAAAGATATATCTCCACAAGTCAGAGTTATTTACTAAAAACGTGATCCCGGTTCAATCCCGCACGGTATACAATTTAATTGTAATTTAAATAATTGAGACGAAACAACCGAGTTTAATTTATTCAGAATATTATAAATTAAGTAGTTACAACAGTGAGTTAGACGTACTAAAACAATGCACAATAATATTGAATATAACCCTATTTACAGAACAAGTTTATCAGTTAAATGTAATACGAAGCAAATTTTAATGAAAGATATATTTACAGAGGGTATTTGTATTTTTCTCGCTTACGAAATAACAACACAAAAAACCTTCTTTAAACCACTTCACACGGAAAAATGATAATTAAAAACCAACAATACCGCCCAAAAGATCAACACAATCAAAAAATTAAAATACAAAAACCCAATCGACCAAACTTTGGAGCCAAAACGACCAATAGAAAAATATATAATAACAACCCAATCAATCAGACCAGAGCAAAAATAACGCATAGAAAAATATTTAATAATAACCCAAATTATCAGGCTTCAGAGCAAAAATAACGAATATAAAAAATTTATAATAATATCCCAATCAATCAGAATTCAGGATCAAAATAGCTCATAGAAAAATATTATTACGCAGTCGAGTAATAAATTAATTCAAAACCAAGCAATAGAAAATCAAGAAGCGCAACACCTTACCATTCACAAATACGAATTTTCGACGTTATTATAATGAAACTGGATTAACTTTAAGCCACGATGTAACCACTTGAAAGGTTCCGCTAAAACTGAACGATTTCGAAAAATAA
The DNA here is from genome assembly GCF_980474605.1 of Leiobunum rupestre. Taxonomy (NCBI): domain Eukaryota; kingdom Metazoa; phylum Arthropoda; class Arachnida; order Opiliones; family Sclerosomatidae; genus Leiobunum; species Leiobunum rupestre. The sequence continues at coordinate 404,973 of NC_143394.1, forward strand.
GCTTGAAAAACCAAGAATAGACAAAAAAACAACGTTATCTCGATCAGTAAAGATAACATAAAACCCTTACTTTGCCTGAAACCCAGATACTTTTTATACTTTAAAACAAGATTTGACCTTTAAAATTTCATACGTAAAAAATGTAGACTTTAACAAGATTAAATCAACATAAATTCATTCATAAAAAAATTCAAGACTTTATTAGCTATTATGCTTACGATGAGTGTCTTATTTTCAGTGAAGCTAAGTAGCTATCGGTGGTTCTGTGGTAGAGCGCTCGACTACCAAGCCGAACGACCTGGGTTTGAAACCTGCGTGGCGCATTTGTTTTTAATCAATAGAGAAAACGCTAAATTAGAATTTCTTCGATGCAATAATTTCAATTTAAAATCTATTTCAATTAAACCAAAATTTCGTACTTTATTAAATACGCTTCCGATAAAGCTGAAGGTCTAATTTTCAATGAAGCGTAACAAGTGTCGGTGGTTCTGTGGTAGAACGTCCGCCTGTCAAGCAGGAGGTCTCGGGTTCAAACCCCGCTCGATACGATCGCAAGTTGACACTAAGACGTATATCGTGAACAATTGGTGGGAACCCTGCCATTGGATGTTGAGAGGTTGCCTTAACACTCAGTACTCGATCCGTCCCAAAAGTCAAGAATAAGGAGAAGTTGGAGAAAAAATGCGCATACTTACAAAACACAAACACCACAAACACATCAAACACAACCGTCATAACACAAACTCAACATTCCCACCCAACACATAAACATTACAAAAAATATACAATCAAGCTGAGTTAAAACTGCCGCGGCGGTGAGCGTTAACGAAAAGCAACAACCAAACCCAACCCAACCGCAAATTTACCCGTTAACGCTCACCGTCACACGGTGGTTTTGTCAATCTTTCGACTTCGATCCCTAATTCCAAGCAATTGCGAACGCGGATTTCGAGATAATGCGTACGCAATGATTACACTTTGCTACACAAATGCGAACGCGTTCGTAGGCCTGACAGACAGAACCACAGACAGACAGACACGGTGATTGTAAAAACTGCGTGGGCTCACCACGACAACCCAATGAAGCCGGTAAAAATCAATGCAAATAAAAAATCGTAGACATGAATTCTCCCTCACATTATCAACACTTTCGATAAACGAAATTAAGCAAGAAAATAACCATTAGAAAAATATATAATAATAATCAGCTAGGCTAATACCCAAGGCACCACCTAGCACCTTAGGCCCCAGTCATCTAGCCACTTAAAATGAATTATTTTTTATCCGCTCTCTTTTCGATCAAAATGAGTTAAAAAATATTGAAACCTTTACTTTCAATTTACATCTGTAATATAGTTTTACGCCATTTATTAAACATTCCTTTCATTAACTGCTAAAACCATTTGTAATCAAATATGGCGGGTTTTTTTATCCAAAGGTTGCGAAGGGGAACTAGAATTTATTATTATTAAAATGGTATATTTCAAGCCTTAAACTAGTTATAACTATTGTTCGAATTAAAATCTGACTGTGATTTTTTCACGTTCTAAATTCGCTATCGAATGACAACAACGAAAACCAGCTAGGGGTCACAGCTATAACATTTAGTGCCACGTCATTCTCCATTATTTCCTTATTACAAATTTGTAAATATTATTTGTAACGGACTATATTTTATTTTTCCCAAAATTTGGGCTCTTTGAAACACTGCGCATTGCTTGTTATTCTCTTCGGTGTGTCCGGTTTCCGGTTTGACGTCACGCTGCTCATCGGTTACTCGTCGAATTCATCGCCTTGACAAATCAGATTTTCCGATGATAATTATTACAATGTTTTCTGAATGGACGACCTAGACTTGCGCTAATCTCAACACTTAAAGTAATTTTTTTAATTAATACCGTTCAATTACCAAAAATATCAACATTAAGGACATAAATTAGTTAAATTCCAAACAAATAAAAACTTTTACGCTAAAAAATGTTCAACTAATTCATCGTAAAAAAAGTTAAAACAATAATATTTTATCAAAGAGGAATCGCGAGCCTGATAATTCCAACTGTAGAAATGTTGATCGGGTCATATATTAAAAAGAATATTAGGCGAAAAAATCTCAACGTTTAATATGGTCAAATTATAACTTAAAAGCCTATTTTAAATTATTATTTAAAAAATAATTGATTACATTAATCGAAAATTCACCGACCACATCACAAAGAAAATAAAATTGACTTCATCCATTTATTCAAGTTGTCCGTCACGTTAGGATTCTCTTGAAATCACAAATCTAAGTTTTACTTTCGTTAATCTAATCGGTAGAAAACGGTTGGTATCGGTTTAAAAGGATTTAACCTGGTTCACACAACTCCTTCGAAACATTTTGAATCGATTTGAATTGATATCAAGGCAATGTGTGAAAGCGACTTAACACGGACCATTAGGTCTTCGAGAGAAAAATAAGTACTCGAAAGTCGGACCAAATAGATCTTCGAGTCAAAAACGAATTAAAAGGTAAATAAAATAGCCAGAATTTCCAGCGGTAGACCGGTTTCGTTCTATTTGGGGCAGGGAATCTGGCTTGCCTATTGTTGACCTCATAAACCAAATCATGTTTTCTCAGATCGTTTGGTTACGTTATTTCCAAAGCATTTCTGTTCAAAGTTGTCCTTTAATTTTCAAACTTGAACATTGAAATTGATGTGTCGAAAATAGCTGGTATCTTAGAGTCATCACTTTGCGCACGACTTTTTTGCAGTCAATTTCAACACCAAGACTAAAGACGTAATAATGGAAAATTTAAAATTTTGGGATTATTAGTTTTAGTTATTAAATTTAAATCTTATTAATATAATTGATGCAAACGATTGGGTTGAGTCACTTGCGTCGAAGGTGAGACCATCAGTAGTGGGGTTCTGCTACCCATGCTGGATTTGTCACCTGTCCGGGCTAGGGGGACGCTGGCGTAGGGCACTATGATGATAGGCCTCCGGTGGTATGGTCTTTGTTACTAGGTACACCGGGCTATAAATTCTGACACACTGACAGTCTTGTCCATTTTCCAAATCCACGCTTTTGGGTTCAATGTTGCCATCGTCCAATTCCACAGTTTTAGATTGGCTATTTACCAAACCTTCTTGTCTAAATTAAAACAAAATATTAAGGGGTTGCGCACAAATTATTTCATACAAAAAGACTTCAACAATCTCCCTTGTAAAATGCAGAGTAACAAATGGACAGATCCACACCGTCTAAATACTCTCCCCTCAATTGTAATAGTACCTTTAACATTCCAATTACTAATATATTTTTCAAAATTAAGTCTATTTCTGTATTTTTTAGCTCGTGAAAACTAAATGAATGAGAAAATCAAATACTAAATTGCAACTGCAAGTTAAAAAAAGGATAATTTAGGTATAACATTTCGGTGAACCCTCCCCTTCCAATCTGTAACATTTAGCCCCGTGTCGACAAACCCTACTAGCAGCTACTCCACATTACATAAACAACGGGCATTACATTGGGCTTATCCAGCAATATCTCCTCAAGTTATCTACATTAAAATAAAATTTTCTTATGTTTGACATCTAATAGATTGATTATACGTACCTTTGATAGGAACAAGCTGCCCTACCACGACCAGTCTTTTTATTTACTTTTGTAACCGCTTTAAATCCTCTCTCGAGAGTTTTCCATCTAGAGAGAGATAAATTACCAAGATAGTTAGTGCATGTCATATAGAAATTCACAACATTAACCAGAAGTCTAAAATATATCCTCTCAAATGGGGGGGTAAGTATGAAAACTTCAATAACAATTTAAATATTTAATAGCTTAGCTTCAAAGCCTCCAACTCTAGAATCAGAGCTCTGAACGTAAGAATTCTTTCAATGCAGTTGTGCCATTTCTTTTTTAGTCTCTTGTATTATATCGTAAGTAGATGGTGATAGCGTCTCCATAGTAACTAAAAATTAATAAATTAACTACAGGGTTGCCACAGTTTCTCCAGTTGCAACCCTGAAACTAGCTTTGACTAGTGCTACGTAGTTCTTCCATTCATCACCACGAGCCCAACTTGAATTTCGCTGGTAGCATTCATTAAGAAATAGGTCAGAATGACACACTTTTTGCGACAGTAATATAATTGCATGGTGTTCAATTTGACTAGGCGGTGCTACTTACGCCCGAAGAGGGTTTATAAATATAAATATAAAGGAGTAGAGAAATACTCATTATCTATTACTTGTTTTCTATTTGCGTTTGATCAAAACTATAGCCTAGCTCATTTATGTCCTTTGCCATCATTTCCCACATTTTCTTCGCCGATTTGATCTTTTTACCTCTCCTAGGGGACTTTGGGGGTTAGGGGGTTCAAACACCCCCCTTAGGACTCGATTCCTTTCTTACGAAACGAGCGCAATATTAAGAAATAAACAGTAAGACCAAAAATAAATAGGGGGAGAAAGTCTGGCACTTGGGTCCAACCGCACGACGTCTTATTTGAGGGGTAAAAATTTTGGGCTTCGGAAATGACTTCCCCCTCGCCTCTTTACAGGGACACAAAGGTCTCGGTTGTACTCCGCCACGATGAAAAATAGTTCTCTATAAAATACGTGAATATTAAACTTTTGCTTTCGATAATTTGGTTAATTTAGTTCCTAAATAAAGTAAATATATCATAGAAACTAAAATGCGACATTTTAAAAATAATAACATGACTTTTGAAAAGAAATAAACCGTAACTAGAATAACACTCGCTTAAATCGTGGAGAGCGTGGCGCCATCTAAGAGCAGAGATCGGGACTAATTGGTAAATCTACGATGTTAAGGCCTAACAATTGGCCAGTTTAACTGAAATAATAGCTATAGCTACGAGCTTTTTTTGTTTATTTTACAATTGATATAGTAATTAGTAATTAAAATCAACCGTTTTCGAAGGAAATAATGGTCAGCATTTGTCAGAGAGACTATTTGAAATCGCGAGGCGGTGACATGGTTGCCAGGGAATAAAATTCAAAATTTTCATCTTGAGCGCGGACCGGAATACCACAAATGCACTACTTCGCGCGTAATGTGCTATCCTTATTGGTTAGAAATATCACGTGATCACTAGCTCTTCAAAAAGGGTGTCAAGCATGGTGGAAGGTAAAATCTGAAGGCAGTGATAGACTTTTCCCCATATTTACTTTTGGTAAGACGTAAAAATGAATTGAAATATCCGCAACGCAGCACAGTAAAATATATTAATATATTAAATATATTAATAGGATCATTAACTAAATATGTTTTAGGACTAACTTGTACATGTTATAACTAAATAAAGAACAGAGAACCCCTGTTGTAGAATAAACTTTAAAACTTTATTAAAAAGCTATGCTACGGCCGTTTCGGCGCTAAAACTGGCGACGTCGTCAGGCAAAACTAATCTAGATACAATTTTTGGCCGAGAGTTATTGAGAGAAACAGAGTAAACACGGTTCGAGTGTAGGCACAAGAATAACAACAATACATTTTATACCAAAGCAATATTCCCCTGGTTAAGTAACTGTACATAGTGCATAGCAATCTCCTGGGCGGGGACATCAATGTTGTTAATAAGTCGATTAGCAATTTTTAATTTCACAATTTCTATAGACTCTCTAATGTTCAATTTTATTGGGTTGTTTTCTTTGGAGATTAGTTTTGCATTATTGGTGTCTATAGTGTGTGAAAGCCCCCGAACATGTTCAACAATGGCTTTGGGCCTTTTTAGTCTAAGATCCGCATTGTGGTTGCTCTTTAGCTTGCTATACGTATCGTCATTTAGAGTTTCGTCAACCGCTTTTTCCTATTCAGCTTTATCCAAAATGACTGTACACCCCCCCCCCTTTGTCTGCTTTACATATTATAATTGACTTATCATTTTTCAGAGACTTGAGAGCTCGAAAAACACAGATCGAACCAAAATAGCCCAAACTTAACACCAGGTGAATTTGCAGCTCTCAAGTCTCTGATAATTCAATTATAATCTGTAAAGCAGACAAAGGGGGTGTACAGTCATTTTGGATAAAGGTGAATATGAAAAAGCGGTTGACGAAACTCTAAATGACGATACGTATAGCAAGCTAAAGAGCAACCCTATAAATAGTTTTCACAACAAAGTTAAGAGTACGGTGAAAAGTTGCCTACACCTAAACAATAAGGAACAGGAAGCGCTAATACCCTCCAAGTTTATAGCCCCCAGATTCTACCTATCGCCAAAAATACACAAAGAATTACTAAAGTTTAGACCGATTGTCCCGAACATCAACTCTTCATTGGAACGCATCGCAAAATGCATCGTCAAATGCTTCGGATATTTAGTAAATAAACATAAATAAACTGTAAAAAATTCTAAAGAACTTATACAAGATCTAAAGAAATCGGGTTCTAGCTAAATGGAAACATAGTGTAAGCGATTTAAATATATTCCTCGACTACTTAAACTCACAAAACCTTAATATAAAATTCACAGTAGAAGTGGAGTTAGGGGGTAAAATTCCATTCTTAGATACCCTAATTCAGAAGAACGACACATCGTTTACCACGACCGTCTTTAGAAAACCTTTTGCAATAGTAGCACCACCACACTACAAATCCACACATCCCTTCTCTCAGAAAAAATTTGCGTTTCTCTCATACGTTGAAAGAGCGTTTTACATTTGTAGCGAAAAATTGGAATATAACCACGAAATTAATTTCATTAGAATGGTAGCACTTAATAGGGGTTTTGATTTAAATTTCGTCAATAAGATCATTTATTTTGTACAAATTAAAGCCGAAACCTTGAACCACACCAAGCCCAAACCGTTTGATAAGAAGGACAACTTCATAATATTACCCTATAGCAAACTCCCAGAAAAAAATAGGCCACCTGTGTAAAAATAATCACGTTAAACCGATTTTCAAACCCATTAACAAGATTGGAAATTATTTGCCAACTAGAAAAGACACAGTAGATAAGGCTGACCAGAGTGGAATCTATTTACTATCATGCAGTTGCTCAATGGGCTATGTAGGCCAAACGAAACGTTGCCTATCAGCCAGATTAAAGGAACACAATGCGGATCTTAGACTAAAAAGGCCCAAAGCCATTATTGAACATGTTCGGGGGGTTTCACACACTATAGACACCAATAATGCAAAACTAATCTCCAAAGAAAACAACCCAATAAAATTGAACATTAGAGAGTCTATAGAAATTGTGAAATTAAAAATTTGTTAATCGACTTATTAACAACATTGATGTCCCCGCCCAGGAGATTGCTATGCACTATGTACAGTTACTTAACCAGGGGAATATTCCTTTGGTATAAAATGTATTGTTGTTATTCTTGTGCCTACACTCGAACCGTGTTTACTCTGTTTCTCTCAATAACTCTCGGCCAAAAATTGTATCTAGATTAGTTTTGCCTGACAACGTCGCCAGTTTTAGCGCCGAAACGGCCGTAGCATAGCTTTTTAATAAAGTTTTAAAGTTTATTGTACAACAGTGGTTCTCTGTTCTTTATTTAGGATCATTAATATTATAATTTTCTCGCAAATGTATTAAAAAACTTCGTTTGATACACATGCGGAAATGTCATTGTCACTCGTCCCAAGTCTAGCCAGTACTTTAAATATGCGTTATTGAACTTATTGCTAACGAAAAATTTCGCGCTCGCTACGCTCGCGATTGCATCTGGTTGAGTAATAACTCGTCCCCCCCCCTTAGACTTTCTATATCTACGTGCTTGTCTGTGGGTCTGTGGGTCTGTCTGTCAGGCCTGCGAACGCGTTCGCATTTTCGGTGCAAAGTGTAATCACTGCGTACGCAGTTTCTCGAAGGGTTGGCAAAACCACCGTGTGACGGTGAGCGTTAACGGATTCATTTGCGGTTCGGTTTGGATGGAGTTTTTTCGCTCACCGTCGTGACGGTTTGGTGTATTACGT